>NC_092086.1:11213840-11461340 GCF_045679555.1 Salvelinus alpinus
GAAGCTGTTTTTCAGTCTCTCGGTCCCTGCTTTGATGCACCTGTACTGACCTCGCCTTCTGGATGATAGCGGGGTGAACAGGTAGTGGCTTGGGTGGTTGTTGTCCTTGATGATCTTTATGGCCTTCCTGTGACATCGGGTGGTGTAGGTGTCCTGGAGTGAAATGAAACTCTTCTTCTGTTTCCCCATCTGAGCTCAGAGTAGATGAGAGATGTAATGTTTGTCTCTGTTGTGTTGAAGTCCAATCAAGCAGGAGAGACCAGCCTCCCCTGTACCCAGCTGTGTGTCCATGAAGAGTGACAGGTCTATGGAACAACCTCTAACCTTTAGAGAGGGAGACTTTTCTACTGAACAAAGGTAAAAAGAACTCATGGGTCATGGTCAGTGAGTTAAACAACACTGTCTCTAGTCATTTCTCCTCTCCCATTTTCACAATTATTTTTGTTGTTTTCATAAACCATAGGCTAATCCTTTTGTTCATTTTCATAGTCCTAAAACAAACACAACATTCCCTCCGTGTGTGTGTGTGTGTGTGTGTGTGTGTGTGTGTGTGTGTGTGTGTGTGTGTGTGTGTGTGTGTGTGTGTGTGTGTGTGTGTGTGTGTGTGTGTGTACACTCCTTGGATATTTTGTCCACAGAAACCAACAGGAGAGATCAGAGTCAGAGATTCTCAGTGGTCAGTCTTCCCAGAGTCATCAAACAGACCTGGCCTCCATATTCAGTGTATGTGGTCCTGCTATGTACATTTGTTTTTGTTTACCTCAAGTAAAGTTGATCTGTCAATCATTAATTCATGTGTTAATGAGAAAGCATTTATTCTCTTGCTTAACTTATTTACTTGATTTATTTCAGTTGCTTGAAGAGAAAATTATGACATTTGTGAAGAACGAGCTGAAGATGTTCAAGAGGATTCTTATTCCAGAACTCCCAGAAGGCTTTGAGAGTCAGAAGCAGGATAAGGAAGTGGTGGATGCTGAAGATGAGAAGCAGGAGAGCAGTGCCAGAGAGGGGGCTCTGAAGATCACACTGCACGTCCTGAGGAAAATGAACCAGAAGGAGCTTGCTGACACACTGGAGAAATGTAAGATCTGTCTCATGTTGAATGCTGTTTTATAACATTTAAAAGCTGTAGCTAAAGTACAGCTAAAGTAGCTGTGTACCTCAATGATATTGTAGCAGCCTTAACACAACACCTAGTGACCTCATCAAGTAGCAGCAGGGATGTGTTGTGGGGATTAATTTAGAGAGAGACAACATTAATAATAACATCAATAATACCAATAATAATATAATCAGTCACACCAGTCTGTAATGCATTATGAAAACATTTATACATTTATACAGTCAGTTAAGAGAATCAATGATTAAATGTTAAACTTTACAACAGTCCTACAATACTGTAGGCATTAAAACAGACGTAATATTAATATCCTCTGTGTTATTTCTTCATACAGATGAGCTTGCTGTGATTTGCCAACGTGAACTCAAATCTAATCTAAAGAAGAAGTTTCAATGTGTATTTGAGGGGATCGCTAAACAAGGAAACCCAACACTTCTCAATAAGATCTACACAGAGCTCTACATCACAGAGGGTGGAACAGGAGAGGTCAATAATGAACATGAGCTGAGACAGATTGAGACAACAACCAGGAAACAAGCAAGACCAGAGACTGCAATCAAATGTAACGACATCTTCAAACCCTTAACTGGACAAGACAAACTTATCAGAACTGTGCTGACAAAGGGAGTCGCTGGCATTGGAAAAACAGTCTCTGTGCAGAAGTTCATTCTGGACTGGCCTGAAGGAAAAGCAAATCAGGATGTCCAATTTGTATTTTCATTCCCTTTCCGGGAGCTGAATTTGATGAAAGGGGACAAACACACTTTGATTGAACTTCTCAATCACTTCTCAATGGAAACCAAACAATCAAGAATCTCCAACTACAACAAGTACAAAGTTCTGTTCATCTTTGATGGTCTGGATGAGTGCCGACTGCCCCTAGACTTCCAGAAGAACAAGATCTGTTGGGACGTCACAGAGTCAACCTCAGTGGATGTTCTGCTGACAAATCTCATCAAGGGAAATCTGCTTCCCTCTGCTCTCCTCTGGATAACTACCCGACCTGCAGCAGCCAATAAGACCCCTTCATGGTGTGTTGACCAGGTGACAGAGGTACGAGGGTTCAATGACCCACAGAAGGAGGAGTACTTCAGGAAGAGATTCAGTAATGAGGACCTGGCCAGCAGAATCATCTCACACATAAAGACATCAAGGAGCCTCCACATCATGTGCCACATTCCAGTCTTCTGTTGGATTGCTGCAACAGTCCTTGAACACATGCTGAAACATAAGAGAGAAGAGATGCCCAAGACTCTGACTGAGATGTACACACACCTTGTGGTGTTTCATACCAAACAGAAGAATGAAAAGTATCTTGGGAAAGAAGAGACAGGTCCACACTGGAATAAAGAGAGCATTCTGTCACTGGGAAAACTTGCTTTTCAACAGCTTGTGAAGGGCAATCAGATTTTCTATGAAGAAGACCTGAAAGAGGCTGGCATTGATGTCAGTGAAGCCTCAGTGTACTCAGGATTGTGCACACAGATCTTTAAAGAGGAATGTGGGCTGTACCAGGACAAGGTGTACTGCTTTGTTCATCTGAGCATTCAGGAGTTTCTGGCTGCTCTATATGTGTTCCTCTCATTCATTACAAAAAACACAGAGAAGCTAATGGCCAAACTTCAATCAACGTCCAGCAACGTTTCTGCGCCTTTCAGAAATGAGCCTGAAGTTACTATCTACATGAGTGCTGTGCATAAAGCCTTACAAAGTGAGATGGGAAACCTGGACCTTTTCCTCCGCTTCCTTCTGGGCCTCTCACTGGAGTCCAATCAGAAGTACTTACGAGGTCTCCTGACAAAGACAAGAAGCAGCTCACAGAGCCATGAAGAAACAGTCAAGTACGTCAAGAAGAAGATCAGGGATAATCCCTCTCCAGAGAGGTGCATCAATCTGTTCCACTGTCTGAATGAACTGAATGACCATTCTCTAGTGGAGGAGATCCAAAGATACCTGAGCTCAGGAAGTCTCTCAGAAGCCAAACTGTCACCTGCACAGTGGTCAGCTCTGGTCTTTGTGTTGCTGACTTCAGAAAAGGAGCAGGATGTATTTGACCTGAAGAAATACTCCAGATCAGAGGAAGGTCTTCTGAGGCTGCTGCCAGTGGTCAAAGACTCCAGAGCTGTTCTGTGAGTAAATAAAATGACATATAAGAACTAATCATCAGGAAGAAATATTCCGTTTGGAGTAAAATATGTATTATTGTAAAACATACTGAATCAGTACATTTGTGATCACTTTAGTATAACATTATGCCTTTTGACCATACAATTCTAGGAGACGGAAGATGAATCTATATGTTGTTTGGGAGAATAAACCAAATGCATCTGCCATTGTCCTTCTGCACTACTGGTGTTAAATTAACAGTGTGTTTGTGAAGTCATGATGATCTCTTTGCAGGCTGTCAGGCTGTGGAGTCACAGAGGAAGGCTGTGCTTCTCTGGTCTCAGCTCTGAGGTCAAACCCCTCACACCTGAGAGAGCTGGACCTGAGTAACAATGACCTGAAGGATTCAGGAGTGAAGCTGCTCTCTGCTGGACTGGGGAATCCCCACTGTAAACTGGAGACTCTGAGGTCAGTGTTCCTGTAGTTGGTCAACAAGTGATAACTGTTCACCAGATCCACATGTGTTTACCAGACACACATAGTCCACAACATATGTGTTTGTACAGTGAAGCTTACAGTTTTAAATTTGGTGTTATGCTCCAGCATTTTGGATTTAAGATAGAATGTTTCATAGTAGGTGACTACAGAATGTCACATTTCAAATACATGGCTTGCAAAAGTCATGAATAATGAAGAATGTCACCTTTTATTTGAGGTTAATGGTGAGAGGTTAGCATGTTTTGTTGTAGTCTCTGTTATTGGTAATGGTGAGAGGTTAGTATATTTTGTTGTAGCCTCTGTTATTGGTAATGGTGAGAGGTTAGCATGTTTTGTTGTAGCCTCTGTTATTGGTAATGGTGAGAGGTTAGCATGTTTTGTTGTAGCCTCTGTTATTGGTAATGGTGAGAGGTTAGCATGTTTTGTTGTAGCCTCTGTTATTGGTTATGGTGAGAGGTTAGCATGTTTTGTTGTAGTCTCTGTTATTGGTAATGGTGAGAGGTTAGCATGTTTTGTTGTAGTCTCTGTTATTGGTAATGGTGAGAGGTTAGCATGTTTTGTTGTAGCCTCTGTTATTGGTAATGGTGAGAGGTTAGCATGTTTTGTTGTAGTCTCTGTTATTGGTAATGGTGAGAGGTTAGCATGTTTTGTTGTAGCCTCTGTACCGTTCTCACTCATTATTATTCATGATTCATTCATGATTTTTCTTAATCATGGCACCATCAGCATTAATTTAAAAGTGTTTAGAAACATGTTATCTACTCACTTAGAAAAGAAAATACTCCAGTCATCATTCACCATTCAGTTATTATTGGGCAAAACATAACCCAAAACATAACCCAAAACACAACCCAAAACACAACCAAATCAATCTTGATGTAGTTATTATTTGCAAGGAATATGGGACAAAATACTAAACTTTTGACTACTTTAAAACCTTTTCTCAATACAGGGGGTGCTGTTTCCACTTATCGTCTCCAAATTAAACTGCCTCATACTCAATTCTTGCTCGTACAATATGCATATTATTATTACTATTGGATAGAAAACAATCTCTAGTTTCTAAAACCGTTTGAATTATGTCTGTGGGTGAACCAGAACTCTTTCTACAGCGAAAATCATGACAGGACATGCGAAGGTCTGAAAACTAGGCTCTGTTCTGAGATCAGTTTAAAACTCTGTATGTGCCCTATGGGTCGAAATGAACTGCACCCGCCTTCCCCTGGATGTCAGTAACCAATGAGAAGTGGAATGGAGTCTCTACGTATTTCTCAGAGTTTATAAAACGCCATGGAGTGACATGTACGTTCTTTTGGACGCTCGTCAAGGCGCAAGAGAGGACATCAGAATGGCATGCTCAAAAGCTCTCGTTATCGGGCTAAGATATATCCGTCTGTGATTTAATTCGATATAGGTGTTAGAAACATCATAACAAAGTTATTTTAAACCGATTTATATCAGTTTATGCAAGTATATTGCTATTTTCGGAATTTTCGTAGTATTGCGCTTTGAGGATTTGGACATGTGTGTGCCACGTAGCTATTGTTAGCTGCTAGTTCCGAAGTTGAAGAGGACGTTTTACAACAAAGCAACGATTCTTTTGGACAAAGGACACCTTGCCCAAGATACTGATGGAAGCTCGTCCAAAAGTAAGAGTTATTTATGATTTTATTCCGTATTTATGTGGAAAAATGTAAACGCATTTGTCGGCCATTGTTGCGGCACTAGTCTGGCTGTAACGCACACTGTATGTCTAGTAACGTTAATTTTAAAAATCTAACTCAGCGGTTGCATTAATAACTAATGCATCTTTCATTAGCTGTCCAACCTGTATTTTTTTTGTCAATCTAATCGATAAATAATCGTAAACTTAGGTGCCTTTCCAAGAAGGCGCCGGCCAGAATGCATGCCATGTTTTGACAGATTACATTGCATAACCACGATTTGTGATGCTAAATATGCACATTTTCGAACAAACTCTATATGCATTGTGTAATATGATGTTACAGGACTGTCATCTGAAGAATTCTGAGAAGGTTAGTGAAAAAATTAATATATTTTGGTGGTGATAACGTTATCGCTCTTTTTGCTTTGAATCAATGCTGGGGTGATGTTAGCTCATGTGGTATGCTAATATAACGATATATTGTGTTTTCGCTGTAAAACACTTAGAAAATCTGAAATATTGTCTGGATTCACAAGATCTGTGTCTTTCAATTGCTGTACGCTGTGTATTTTTAAGAAGTGTTTTATGATGAGTAATTAGGTAATACACGTTGCTCTCTGTAGTTATTCTAGTCGCTTTGGTGAGTTTTGTGATAGTGGCTGCAATGGTAAACTATGATTTATACCTGAAAAATGCACATTTTTCTAAAAAAACATATGCTATACCATAAATATGTTATCAGACTGTCATCTTATGAAGTTGTTTCTTGGTTAGTGGCTATATATATCTTTATTTAGTCGAATTAGTGATAGTTCTGGCGCCTATCACTACTATCACTAACTTCCGGCGCCGAAAAGAGATGGCCGCCTCGCTTCGCGTTCCTTGGAAAATATGCAGTATTTTGTTTTTTTACGTGTTATTTCTTACATCGGTACCCCAGGTAATCTTAGGTTTCATTACATACAGTCGGGAGGAACTACTGAATATACGATTAACGTCAACTCATCATCGTTCCTACCAGGAATATGACTTTCCCGAAACGGATCCAGTGTTTTGCCTTCCACCCAATACAATGGATCTGATCCCAGCCGGCGACCCTGTGCGACGCCGAAAAAGGGGAAAACGAGGCGGTCTCGTGGTCAGGCTTCGGAGACGGGCACATCGCGCTCCACTCCCTAGCATACTACTCGCCAATGTCCAGTCTCTTGACAATAAGGTTGATGAAATCCGAGCACGGGTAGCATTCCAGAGAGACATCAGGGATTGCAACGTGCTCTGCTTCACGGAAACATGGCTAACTCAAGGGACGCTAACGGAGTCGGTGCAGCCAGCTGGTTTCTTCATGCATCGCGCCGACAGAAACAAACATCTTTCCGGTAAGAAGAGGGGCGGGGGGTATGCCTTATGATTAACGAGAAGTGGTGTGATCATCATAACAACACACAGGAACTCAAGTCATTCTGTTCACCTGATCTAGAACTCCTCACAATTAAATGTCGACCGCATTATCTACCAAGGGAATTCTCTTCAATCATAATCACAGCCGTATATATTCCCCCCCAAGCAGACACATCGATGGCCCTGAACTAACTTTATCTGACTCTTTGTAAACGAGGTCCCGTGTGGCTCAGTTGGTAGAGCATGGCGCTTGCAACGCCAGGGTTGTGGGTTCATTCCCCACGGGGGGACCAGGATGAATATGTATGAACTTTCCAATTTGTAAGTCGCTCTGGATAAGAGCGTCGGCTAAATGACTTAAATGTAAATGTAAACTGGAAACCACACACCCTGAGGCTGCATTCATCGTAGCTGGGGATTTTAACAAGGCTAATCTAAAAACAAAACTCCCTAAATTCTATCAGCATATCGATTGTGCTACCAGGGCTGGAAAAACACTAGACCATTGTTATACTAATTTCCGCGACGCTTATAAGGCCCTCCCCCGCCCCCCTTTCGGAAAAGCTGACCACGACTCCATTTTGTTGATTCCAGCCTACAAACAGAAACTCAAACAACAAGCTCCCGCGCTCAGGTCTGTTCAACGCTGGTCCGACCAATCTGAATCCACGCTTCAAGACTGCTTCGATCACGCGGATTGGAATATGTTCCGCATCGCGTCCAACAACAATATTGACGAATATGCTGATTCGGTGAGCGAGTTCATTAGGAAGTGCATTGACGATGTCGTACCCACAGCAACGATAAAAACATTCCCAAACCAGAAACCGTGGATTGACGGCAGCATTCGCGTGAAACTGAAAGCGCGAACCACTGCTTTTAACCAGGGCAAGGTGACCGGAAGCATGACCGAATACAAACAGTGTAGTTATTCTCTCCGCAAGGCAATCAAACAGGCTAAGTCTCAGTACAGAGACAAAATCGAGTCGCAATTCAACAGCTCAGACACAAGAGGTATGTGGCAGGGTCTACAGTCAATCACGGATTACAAAAAGAAAACCAGCCCCGTCGCGGACCAGGATGTCTTGCTCCCAGACAGGCTAAACAACTTTTTTGCCCGCTTTGAGGACAATACAGTGCCACTGACACGGCCCCCTACCAAAACCTGCGGGCTCTCCTTCACTGCAGCCGAGGTGAGTAAAACATTTAAACGTGTTAACCCTCGCAAGGCTGCAGGCCCAGACGGCATTCCCAGCCGCGTCCTCAGAGCATGCGCAGACCAGCTGGCTGGTGTGTTTACGGACATATTCAATCAATCCTTATCCCAGTCTGCTGTTCCCACATGCTTCAAGAGGGCCACCATTGTTCCTGTTCCCAAGAAAGCTAAGATAACTGAGCTAAACGACTACCGCCCCGTAGCACTCACTTCCGTCATCATGAAGTGCTTTGAGAGACTAGTCAAGGACCATATCACCTCCACCCTACCGGACACCCTAGACCCACTCCAATTTGCTTACCGACCCAATAGGTCCACAGACGACGCAATCGCAACCACACTGCACACTGCCCTAACCCATCTGGACAAGAGGAATACACATGTGAGAATGCTGTTCATCGATTACAGCTCAGCATTTAACACCATAGTACCCTCCAAACTCGTCATCAAGCTCGAGACCCTGGGTCTCGACCCCGCCCTGTGCAACTGGGTCCTGGACTTCCTGACGGGCCGCCCCCAGGTGGTGAGGGTAGGTAACAACATCTCCACCCCGCTGATCCTCAACACTGGGGCCCCACAAGGGTGCGTTCTGAGCCCTCTCCTGTACTCCCTGTTCACCCACGACTGCGTGGCCATGCATGCCTCCAACTCAATCATCAAGTTTGCGGATGACACTACAGTGGTAGGCTTGATTACCAACAACGACGAGACGGCCTACAGGGAGGAGGTGAGGGCCCTCGGAGTGTGGTGTCAGGAAAATAACCTCACACTCAACGTCAACAAAACAAAGGAGATGATTGTGGACTTCAGGAAACAGCAGAGGGAGCACCCCCCTATCCACATCGACGGGTCAGTAGTGGAGAAGGTGGAACGTTTTAAGTTCCTCGGTGTACACATCACGGACAAACTGAATTGGTCCACCCACACAGACAGCGTTGTGAAGAAGGCGCAGCAGCGCCTCTTCAACCTCAGGAGGCTGAAGAAATTCGGCTTGTCACCAAAAGCACTCACAAACTTCTACAGATACACAATCGAGAGCATCCTGTCGGGCTGTATCACCGCCTGGTACGGCAACTGCTCCGCCCACAACCGTAAGGCTCTCCAGAGGGTAGTGAGGTCTGCAGAACGCATCACCAGGGGCAAACTACCTGCCCTCCAGGACACCTACACCACCCGATGTCACAGGAAGGCCATAAAGATCATCAAGGACAACAACCACCCAAGCCACTGCCTGTTCACCCCGCTATCATCCAGAAGGCGAGGTCAGTACAGGTGCATCAAAGCAGGGACCGAGAGACTGAAAAACAGCTTCTATCTCAAGGCCATCAGACTGTTAAACAGCCACCACTAACATTTAGCGGCCGCTGCCAACATACTGACTCAACTCCAGCCACTTTAAAAATGGGAATTGATGGAAATTATGTAAAAATGTACCACTAGCCACTTTAAACAATGCCACTTAATACAATGTTTACATACCCTACATTACCCATCTCATATGTATATACTGTACTCTATATCATCTACTGCATCTTGCCATCTTTATGTAATACATGTACCACTAGCCACTTTAAACTATGCCACTTTATGTTTACATACCCTACAGTACTCATCTCATATGTATATACCGTACTCTATACCATCTACTGCATCTGCCATGCCGTTCTGTACCACCACTCATTCATATATCTTTATGTACATATTCTTTATCCCTTTACACTTGTGTGTGTGTGTAAGGTAGTAGTTGTGGAATTGTTAGGTTAGATTACTGTTGGTTATTACTGCATTGTCGGAACTAGAAGCACAAGCATTTCGCTACACTCGCATTAACATCTGCTAACCATGTGTATGTGACTAATAAAATTTGATTTGATTTGATTTGAGCTACTGATGGAGTAAAAAAATGGTGGAGTAAAAAAAGTGGTGTCTTTTGCTAACGTGGTTAGCTAATAGATTTACATATTGTGTCTTCCCTGTAAAACATTTTAAAAATCAGAAATGATGGCTGGATTCACAAGAAGTGTATCTTTCATCTGGTGTCTTGGACTTGTGATTTAATGATATTTAGATGCTAGTATTTACTTGTGACGCTATGCTAGGCTATGCTAGTCAGCTTTTTTACTGTGGGGGGTGCTCCCGGATCCGGGTTTGGGAGGAACTAGAAGTTAATACAATACAAGTGAATCGGTCAGAATACGTATGACTTCTTCAAATGCAATGACTAGATACATAAAGTGCTTTTATTTAAAAACGTGAAAGAGATGCATGAAAATATCCTCAAATAAAAGGTGACATTATATACTGTCACCTCATATGAAACGTTGCATCTCAAATCGAAAATGCTGGAGTACAGAGCCCCTGTTAAAATGTTATCTTCTGTAAAGGGGTGCGTAACTGGTGGCAGGGAAGTCAGACGCAGGAGAGCAGAACTAGGTAGTAGCAGGAGCAGTTTAACCTTTTGTCAATAGGGGGAGCTGTTAGCATTATTTTTTTTTTACATTTCCAAATTAAACTGCCTCGTACTCAATTCTTGCTCGTACAATATGCATATTATTATTACTATTGGATAGAAAACAATCTCTAGTTTCTAAAACCGTTTGAATTATGTCTGTGGGTGAACCAGAACTCTTTCTACAGCGAAAATCATGACAGGACATGCGAAGCTCTGAAAAATAGTCTCTGATCTCGGATCAGTTTTAAGCTCTGTGTATGCCCTATGGATCGAAATGAACTGCACTCGCCTTCCCCTGGATGTCAGTAACCAATGAGAAGTGGAATGGCGTCTCTATGTGTTTCTCAGAGTTTATAAAACGCAATGGAGCGAGATGTCCCTTCTTTTGGACGCTCGCCAGGACGCAAGGGAGGACATCAGAATGGCATGCTCAAAAGCTCTCGTTATTGATCAAAGATATATCCGTCTGTGATTTAATTCGATATAGGTGTTAGAAACATCATAACGAAGTTATTTGAAACCGATTTATATCAGTTTATGCGAGTATATTGCTAATTTTCGGAATTTCCTTAGTATTGCGTTTGAGGATTTGGACATGTGTGTGCCGTGTAGCTATCGTTAGCTGCTAGTTCCGAAGTTGAAGAGGTCGTTTTACAACAAAGCAACGATTCTTTTGGACAAAGGACACATTGCCCAAGATACTGATGGAAGCTCGTCCAAAAGTAAGAGTTATTTATGATTTTATTCCGTATTTATGTGGAAAAATGTAAACGCAGTTGTCGGCCATTTTTTGCGGCACTAGTCTGGCTGTAACTCACAATGTATGTCTAGTAAAGTTAATTTTAAAAATCTAAATCAGCGGTTGCATTAATAACCAATGCATCTTTCATTAGCTGTCCAACCTGTATTTTTTTAGTCAATCTAATCGATAAATAATCGTAAACATAGGTGCCTTTCCAAGATGGCGCCGGCCAGAATGCATGCCATGTTTTGACAGATTACATTGCATAACCACGATTTGTGATGCTAAATATGCACATTTTCGAACAAACTCTATATGCATTGTGTAATATGATGTTACAGGACTGTCATCTGAAGAATTCTGAGAAGGTTAGTGAAAAAATTAATATATTTTGGTGGCGATAACGTTATCGCCCCTTTTGCCTTGATTCAATGCGGGGGTGATGTTAGCTCATGTGGTATGCTAATATAACGATATATTGTGTTTTCGCTGTAAAACACTGTAAAACAATCTGAAATATTGTCTGGATTCACAAGATCTGTGTCTTTCAATTGCTGTAGGCTGTGTATTTTTCAGAAATGTTTTAGGATGAGTATTTTGGTAATTGACGTCGGTCTCTGTAATTATTCCGGCTGCTTCCAACGCTATTTCAGATTGCAGCTGCAATGTAGAACTGTGATTTATACCTGAAATATGCACATTTAAAAAAAAAAACATATGCTATACCATAAATATGTTATCAGACTGTCATCTTATGAAGTTGTTTCTTGGTTAGTGGCTATATATATCTTTATTTAGTCGAATTAGTGATAGCTACTGATGGAGTAAAAAAATGGTGGAGTAAAAAAAGTGGTGTCTTTTGCTAACGTGGTTAGCTAATAGATTTACATATTGTGTCTTCCCTGTAAAACATTTTAAAAATCAGAAATGATGGCTGGATTCACAAGATCTGTATCTTTCATCTGGTGTCTTGGACTTGTGATTTAATGATATTTAGATGCTTGTATTTACTTGTGACGCTATGCTAGGCTATGCTAGTCAGCTTTTTTACTGTGGGGGGTGCTCCCGGATCCGGGATGAGTACCAAGTAAAAGTTAATCCAAAGCCCAACGGCATAAAAATACAACAGAATATGGGTACAAAGACCCGACGCGCACCAGTGAACATGTGCACAAGCACTTACAACAAACAATTCCACAGAAAGACATGGGGGGAACAGAGGGTTAAATACACAACAATTAAAGAGGGAAATGGAAACCAGGTGTGTAGGAAAACAAGACAAAACAAATGGAAAATGAAAAGTGGATTAACGATGGCTAGAAGACCGGTGACGCCGACCACAGAACACCACCCGAACAAGGAGAACAAGGAACCTTCGTGGGAAGTCGTGACAGTACCCCCCCCTTGACGCGCGGCTCCAGTAGTGCGCCGACACCGGCCTCGGGGATGACCCCGGCGAGGTGCAGGGCGATCCGGACGGAGACGGTGGAACTCCCGCAGCATTGAAGGGTCCAACACGTCCTCCACCGGAACCCAGCATCTCTCCTCCGGACCGTACGAACGCCGCCCACTCCCCCGGCCGGTCCTGGCAATAAGACCTCAGAAACCTACCCACATCCTGGTTCACTCTCTCCACCTGCCCATTACTCTCAGGGTGAAAACCCGAGGTAAGGCTGATCGAGACCCCCAGACGTTCCATGAACGCCCTCCAGACCCTCGAAGTGAACTGGGGACCCCGATCAGACACTATGTCCTCAGGTATCCCGTAGTGCCGGAAGACGTGTGTAAACAAGGCCTCCTCAGTCTGTAAGGCCGTAGGGAGACCGGGCAGAGGGAGGAGACGGCAGGACTTAGAAAAACGGTCCTCAACGACCAGGATCGTGGTGTTACCCTGTTACCCTGGGAGGAAGATCAGTAAGGAAATCCACCAACAGGTGTGATCACGGCCGTTGTGGAACGGGTAAGGGGTGTAGCTTATCTCTGGGCAGGTGCCTAGGAGCCTTACACTGGGCGCACACCGAGCAGGAGGAAACATAAACCCTCACGTCCTTAGCCAAAGTGGGCCACCAGTACTTCCCACTCAGACAGCGCACCGTCCGCTCGATGCCTGGATGACCAGAGGAGGGTGACGTGTGTGCCCAATAGATCAGCCGGTCACGGACAGCAGACGGAACGTACAGACGTCCAGCGAGACACTGGAGGGGAGTGGGCTCTGCACCCAGTGCCTGTTCAATGTCCGCGTCCAGCTCCCACACTACCGGCGCCACCAGGCAGGAGGCTGGGAGTATGGGGGTGGGATCCATGGGCCGCTCCTCTGTGTCATACAGCCGGGACAGTGCACCTGCCTTGGAATTCTGGGAACCTGGTCTGTAAGAGAGGGTGAAAACAAAACAGGTGAAAAACATGGCCCACCTTGCCTGGCGAGGGTTCAGTCTCCTCGCCGCCCGGATGTACTCCAGATTGCGGTAGTCCAGATGAGAAAAGGGTGTTTCGCCCCCTCAAGCCAAAATCTCCACGCCTTCAGAGCCTTGACGACAGCCAACAGCTCCCGGTCCCCCACGTCATAGTTTCGCTCCGCCGGGCTGAGCTTCCTCGAGAAGAAGGCACAGGGGCGGAGCTTTGGTGTTGTACCCGAGCGCTGAGAGAGCACAGCTCCTATCCCAGCCTCAGACGCGTCCACCTCCACCTCCACTATGAACGCTAAAGAGGGATCCGGATGGGCCAGCACGGGAGCCGAGGTAAACAAAGCCCTCAGGTGACCAAAAGCCCTGTCCGCCTCAGCCGACCACTGCAAACGTACCGGTCCCCCCCTTCAGTAGTGAGGTAATGGGAGCCGCTACCTGACCAAAACCACGGATAAACCTCCGGTAGTAATTGGCAAACCCTAGAAAACGCTGCACCTCCTTTACTGTGTCGGCCAATTACGCACGGCTGAAATGCGGTCACTCCATCTCTACCCCTGATGTGGAAATGCGATACCCCAGGAAGGAGACAGACTGTTGGAAGAACCGGCATTTCTCAGCCTTGACGTACAGGTAATGCTCTAACAGGCGACCAAGCACTCTGCACACCAGGGACACATGCTCGGCGCGTGTAGCGGAGAAAATCAGAATGTCATCAATATACACCACTACACCCTGCCCGTGCAGGTACCTGAAAATCTTGTCTACAAAGGCTTGGAAGACTGATGGAGCATTCATCAACCCGTATGGCATGACGAGGTACTCATAATGCCCTGAGGTCGTACTGAACGCCATCTTCCACTCGTCTCCCTCCCGGATACGCACCAGGTTGTAAGCACTCCTGAGATCAAGTTTGGTGAAGAAGCGCGCCCCGCATTGACTCATTCGCTGTGGCTATGAGAGGTAGCGGGTAACTGTAACTCACAGTGATCTGGTTTAGACCCCGATAGTCAATAGACGGGCGCAGACCTCCCTCCTTCTTCTTCACAAAAAAGAAACTTGAGGAGGCGGGTGAAGTGGAGGACCGAATGTACCCCTGATGTAGTGATTTGGAGACATATGTTTTCATAGCCTCCGTCTCCGCCTGTGACAGGGGATACACGTGACTCCTGGGAAGTGCGGCGTCTACCAGGAGATTTATCGCACAATCGTCCCGTCGATGAGGTGGTAATTGAGTCGCCTTCTTTTTGGAGAAGGCGAGAGCCAAATCGGCATATTCAGGGGGAATGCGCACGGTGGAGACCTGGTCTGGACTCTCCACCGTTGTAGCACCAACAGAAACCCCTAAGCACCTACCTGAGCACTCTCGCGACCACCCTGTGAGAGCCATCTGTTGCCACGAGACAGTGGGGTCATGACAGCTTCACTGTGAAAATAGATATGATGTGGACTGTATACTCAATACAATCTAAATCTGATACCTCACTGTCTGTCTTTTGACTGATACTGCTTTTTAAACTGGTCTGGTCAGTCTACTCAAATATTTGTACTATAAATGTTTCAATCTACAAGCAAAACTCTGATCATTTGTCAATTCTAAAAATTATTCATTAATTTATGAATAGACACTGATATATCTGAATATGTAGAAAAATATACTGTCACTACTTTTACCACCAAAGAATATCAGTGTGATTTTAAAATGATTTAACTCTTTGCAGGCTGTCAGGCTGTCTAGTCACAGAGGAAGGCTGTGCTTCTCTGGTCTCAGCTCTGGAGTCAAACCCCTCACACCTGAGAGAGCTGGATCTGAGTAACAATGACCTGAAGGATTCAGGAGTGAAGCTGCTCTCTGCTGGACTGGGGAATCCCCACTGTAAACTGGAGACTCTGAGGTCAGTATTCCTGTAGTTGGTCAACAAGTGATAACTGTTCACCAGATCCACATGTGTTTACCAGACACACATAGTCCACACCATATGTGTTTGGACAGTGAAGCTTACAGTTTTAAATGTGGTGCTATGCTCCAGCATTTTGGATTTGAGATAGAATGTTTCATATTAGGTGACAGTACAGAATGTCACCTTTTATTTAAAGGTATTCATACATATATATTTTACCGTTTAGAAATGAAAGCACTTCATGTATCTAGTTCTCCCATTTGAAGAAGTCTTAATTATTTGGACTAATTCACTTATATCTGAATATGTTAAAAAAAGTATTCTCCCACTCCCAGCCAAATAATAGTAGTGTGGTTTTAATATGATTTGACTCTTTGCAGGCTGTCAGGCTGTCTAGTCACAGAGGAAGGCTGTGCTTCTCTGGTCTCAGCTCTGAGGTCAAACCCCTCACACCTGAGAGAGCTGGACCTGAGCTACAATCACCCAGGAGACTCAGGAGTCAGACTGCTCTCTGCTGGACTGGAGGATCCACACTGCAGACTGGAGAAACTCAAGTATGTAGAGGGTTTATGTCAATGTTCATATCAGACATGTTTGACTTATCAGGCTAGTTAAGACAAACATTCTGACCACCACTTGAACAAAGTTATAGGCTGACTGTGTGTGTGTGTGTGTGTGTGTGTGTGTGTGTGTGTGTGTGTGTGTGTGTGTGTGTGTGTGTGTGTGTGTGTGTGTGTGTGTGTTGACGTCTATAACAAAGTTATATTCTGTGTGTGTGTGAGTTCAGGTGTATCACTCAATGACTGTCTGTTCTTCTGCTTACCGCTACAGTGTGGAACATGGTGGAGAGAACAGAATGAAACCTGGGCTTAGAAAATGTGAGTATTGACTGCTGTGAAGAATATGACTAAGAATAAGTCTTAATTCAAGTTAAGTCAAAGTCAAAGACCACCATCATTACTTACTTGGTCATATTAAATATCAGCTGTAGTTCTACAGAAGCAGAAATCATGGACACCAACGTTTACAAAGAGTTGCTTTGACAATGTGTGTGTGTGTGTGTGTGTGTGTGTGTGTGTGTGTGTGTGTGTGGGTGTGTGTGTGTGTGTGTGTGTGTGTGTGTGTGTGTGTGTGTGTGTGTGTGTGTGTGTGTGTGTGTGTGTGTGTGTTAATGGGAATAAGTGTGTTTTATATTACCATACAGTATAACATATGATCATTCAACAAGTCTCAAGTTACCTTAACTTCTCCTTTTGATACCTAGAAACATCTACATGAAATGAATTAGTGAAAAGTGAGTTAACATTCTAATGTGAATGATGATGATTTCTAATATTGTGTCTGGTTTCATCCATCAGATGTCTGTGATCTCACACTGGACCTAAACACAGTAGACAGACTCCTCTCTCTGTCTGAGGAGAACAGAAAGGTGACATGTAGGAGAGAGGAGCAGCCGTATCCTGATCACCCAGAGAGATTTGAGGGCTGGAAACAGGTGCTGTGTAGAGAGGGTCTGACTGGGCGCTGTTACTGGGAGGTAGAGTGGAGTGGGGAATGGGCTGATATAGGAGTGACATATAAAGGAATCAGCAGGAGAGGAAAGGATTATGACTGTGGGCTTGGATACAATGACAAGTCCTGGAGTCTGACCTGCTCTGACAAAACTTTCACTGCCTGGCACAATGATAATAACACTACCATAGACGTCCGCCCCTCCAGCTTCCACAGAGTAGGAGTGTATCTGGACTGGCCAGCTGGCACTCTGTCCTTCTATAGAGCCTCCTCTGACACACTGACCCACCTGATCACATTCACCTCCACATTCACTGAGCCCCTCTATCCAGGGTTTAGGCTTTATGATGACTCCTCAGTGTCCCTGTGTCAGGTGGTTCCTGTGTCAAACACAACATGATGTTTCACTCTAATCAGGGTCATGTTCAGTAAGACACACTGGAGCAACAATGTAGAATATCTCTCTAGTGTGTTAACCCCTCTATCCAGGGTGTTTGGTATGAATATCTCTCTAGTGTGTAAACATATGATTGTAAATATTCATTAATAACACCATTGAAACTGACAGACATTGTCATCTAGAGTCATTCATTAATATTAATAATATTAATTCATATGAATCACCACACTGTGTTGTTAAAACTGGTTTCATTTAGAAATCATTGATCTTGTTGTTATTGGGCTTCTTGGTGTTTTTAAATATTGTACAATGTTTATTTGTCAAATTCTTGACACAACAATCGTGTTTGTGTATAAACTGAATGAAATGTATAAGTGACAGATATGACTAATAAAGGATCATCAACCAGATGGAAGAAGAGAGGTGGAAATGTTTTAATATTGATCACAATATGACAGTACAGTAATAGATGGAAGAAGAGAGGTGGAAATGTTTTAATACTGATCACAATATGACAGTACAGTAATAGATGGAAGAAGAAAGGTGGAAATGTTTTAATATTGATCACAATATGGCAGTACAGTAATAGATGGAAGAAGAGAGGTGTAAATGTTTTAATAATATTCACAATATGACAGTACAGTAATAGATGGGAGAAGAGAGGTGGAAATGTTTTAATATTGATCACAATATGACAGTACAGTAATAGATGGAAGAAGAGAGGTGGAAATGTTTTAATACTGATCACAAAATGACAGTACAGTAATAGATGGAAGAAGAGAGGTGGAAATGTTTTAATATTGATCACAATATGACAGTACAATAATAGATGGAAGAAGAGAGGTGGAAATGTTTTAATATTGATCACAATATAACAGTACAGTAATAGATGGAAGAAGAGAGGTGGAAATGTTTTACTATTGATCAGAATATGACAGTACAGTAATAGATGGAAGAAGAGAGGTGGAATTTTTTTAATATTGATCACAATATGACAGTACAGTAATAGATGGAAGAAGAGAGGTGGAAATGTTTTAATATTGATCACAATATGACAGTACAGTAATAGATGGGAGAAGAGAGGTGGAAATGTTTTAGTATTGATCAGAATATGGCAGGACAGTAATAGATGGAAGAAGAGAGGTGGAAATGTTTTAATACTGATCACAATATGACAGTACAGTAATAGATGGAAGAAGAGAGGTGGAAATGTTTTAATATTGATCAGAATATGACAGTACAGTAATAGATGGAAGAAGAGAGGTGGAATTTTTTAAATATTGATCACAATATGACAGTACAGTAATAGATGGAAGAAGAGAGGTGGAAATGTTTTAATATTGATCACAATATGACAGTACAGTAATAGATGGGAGAAGAGAGGTGGAAATGTTTTAGTATTGATCAGAATATGGCAGGACAGTAATAGATGGAAGAAGAGAGGTGGAAATGTTTTAATACTGATCACAATATGACAGTACAGTAATAGATGGAAGAAGAGAGGTGGAAATGTTTTAATATTGATCAGAATATGACAGTACAGTAATAGATGGAAGAAGGGAGGTGGAATTTTTTTAATATTGATCACAATATGACAGTACAGTAATAGATGGAAGAAGAGAGGTGGAAATGTTTTAATATTGATCACAATATGACAGTACAGTAATAGATGGGAGAAGAGAGGTGGAAATGTTTTAGTATTGATCAGAATATGGCAGGACAGTAATAGATGGAAGAAGAGAGGTGGAAATGTTTTAATACTGATCACAATATGACAGTACAGTAATAGATGGAAGAAGAGAGGTGGAAATGTTTTAATATTGATCAGAATATGACAGTACAGTAATAGATGGAAGAAGAGAGGTGGAAATGTTTTAATATTGATCAGAATATGGCAGTACAGTAATAGGGTTTGTGTTCAGTACATAGAAATGGGTCTTATTCAGTTGAAGAAGAAGGCTTTATGTCACGTCTACTCTCCTTCTTGGCGCTCAACGTCTCCGATCTACTAACCACCGGTCTTGGCAATCTATCTTTACACACACCTGGCAACCTTCATTACTCACACCTGCTCCTCATCATTACACACACCTGGAAACCTTCCTTACTCACACCTGCTCCTCATCATTACACACACCTGCTCCTCATAATTACACACACCTGGCAACCTGCATTACTCACACCTGGCAACTTTCATTACTCACACCTGCTCCTCATCATTAGACCCACCTGACAACCTTCATTACTCACACCTGCTCCGCTTTATTACACACACCTGGCAACCTTCATTACTCACATCTGCTCCTCATAATTACACACACCTGGCAACCTGCATTATTCACACCTGGCAACCTTCATTACTCACATCTGCTCCTCATCATTACACACACCTGACAACCTGCATTACTCACACCTGCTACTCATCATTAGACACACCTGGCAAACTTCATTACTCACATCTGCTCCTCATTATTACACACACCTGACAACCTTCATTACTCACATCTGCTCCTCATAATTACACACACCTGGCAACCTGCATTACTCACACCTGGCAACCTTCATTACTCACACCTGCTCCTCATTATTACACACACCTGACAACCTTCATTACTCACATCTGCTCCTCATAATTACACACACCTGGCAACCTGCATTACTCACACCTGGCAACCTTAACTTCTCTAGGGTACGTAAGACGGTAGCGTCCCACCTCTTCAACAGCCAGTGAAACTGCTGGGCGCCAAATTCAAATACAGAAATATTCATTATAAAAATTTAGAAAACAAAACATATTTTACATAGGTTTAAAGATTAACTTCTTGTGAATCCAACCACGGTGTCAGATTTTAAAAATGCTTTCGGCGAAA
This sequence comes from Salvelinus alpinus, assembly GCF_045679555.1. Taxonomy (NCBI): domain Eukaryota; kingdom Metazoa; phylum Chordata; class Actinopteri; order Salmoniformes; family Salmonidae; genus Salvelinus; species Salvelinus alpinus. The sequence goes on from NC_092086.1 coordinate 11,234,124, forward strand.
GCATACCTTATGATTATTTGAGAACATAGCCCAGCAGACAAATCATTACAAACAGTAACCAGCCAAGTAGAAGAGTTACACAAGTCAGAAATAAAGATAAAATGAATCCCTTACCTTTGATGATCTTCATATGGTTGCACTCAGTAGACATTAATTTTCTCAATAAATGTTCCTTTTGTTCGATAAAGTCTCTTTATATCCAAAAACCTCTCTTTTGTTTGCGCGTTTTCTTCAGTAATCCACAGGCTCAAACGCAGTCAAAACAGGCAGACAAAAAATCCAAATTGTATCCGTAAAGTTCGTAGAAACATGTCAAACGATGTTTATAAATATTCAATCCTCAGTTTGTTTTTAGCCTAAATAATTGATAGTATTTCAACCGGACAATAACGCCGTCCGTATAAAAGGTAAACAAGAAAGGCACTCTCTCGGTCGTGCGCAAGAAAAAGCTCTGTGACACTTTAGGGTCCACTCATTCAGACTGCTCTTACTTCCTCATTTTTCAGAATACAAGCCTGAAACAATTTCTAAAGACTGTTGACATCTAGTGGAAGGCATAGGAACTGCAATTTGAGTCCTACGTCAATGGATACTGTAATGGAATAGAAAACTACAAAACCAAAGAAATAACTACTTCCTGAATGGATTTTTCTCAGGTTTTCGGCTGCCAAATCAGTTCTGTTATACTCACAGACACTATTTTAACAGTTTTGGAAACTTTAGAGTGTTTTCTATCCAAATCTACCATTCATATACATATCATATCTTCCGGGCCCGAGTAGCAGGCAGTTTAATTTGGGCATGCTTTTCATCCAAATTTCCGAATGCTGCCCCCTACCCTAGAGAAGTTAATAATACCTTTGAGTTGTAGACATGTTCTTCACAGGTTATAACACAAACACATCATTAGATTTATTTCAGCATTGAGTTGTTTTTTACATGTAATCTAAGATCTTAACAACCTAATACATATACAACTTTTTTCATTCACCCCATGGCTATATAAACCAAAGGTTTCATTTAGGTTTCATTTGGGTTATAATAATGATTTACAAAGGAAAAAGTCAATAGTTCATTGCATATTATGTAATTGTGGATTCGATTCATTTTCAGACTGTTATTGATACAGCATGTCAATATGATACAGTAGTAGCCTACAGAACCCAAGTAGAATGTCAATATGATACAGTAGTAGCCTACAGAACCCAAGCAGCATGTCAATATGATACAGTAGTAGTCTACAGAACCCAAGCAGCATGTCAATATGATACAGTAGTAGCCTACAGAACCCAAGCAGCATGTCAATATGATACAGTAGTAGTCTACAGAACCCAAGCAGCATGTCAATATGATACAGTAGTAGTCTACAGAACCCAAGCAGCATGTCAATATGATACAGTAGTAGCCTACAGAACCCAAGCAGCATGTCAATATGAACAGTAGTAGCCAGCATGTCAATATGATACAGTAGTAGTCTACAGAACCCAAGCAGCATGTCAATATGATACAGTAGTAGTCTACAGAACCCAAGCAGCATGTCAATATGATACAGTAGTAGTCTACAGAACCCAAGCAGCATGTCAATATGATACAGTAGTAGCCAGCATGTCAATATGATACAGTAGTAGTCTACAGAACCCAAGCAGCATGTCAATATGATACAGTAGTAGTCTACAGAACCCAAGCAGCATGTCAATATGATACAGTAGTGGCATACAGAACCCAAGCAGCATGTCAATATGATACAGTAGTAGCCAGCATGTCAATATGATACAGTGGTAGCCTACAGAACCCAAACAGCATGTCAATATGATACAGTAGTAGCCTACAGAACCCAAGCAGCATGTCAATATGATACAGTAGTAGCCTACAGAACCCAAACAGCATGTCAATATATGTATTATAATCTATATCTCCACCTAGTCTATTATAGACCTATATGTATTATAATCTATATCTCCACCTAGTCTATTAGAGGTCTATATGTATTATAATCTATATCTCCACCTAGTCTATTAGAGGTCTATATGTATTATAATCTATATCTCCACCTAGTCTATTATAGACCTATATGTATTATAATCTATATCTCCACCTAGTCTATTAGAGGTCTATATGTATTATAATCTATATCTCCACCTAGTCTATTATAGACCTATATGTATTATAATCTATATCTCCACCTAGTCTATTAGAGGTCTATATGTATTATAATCTATATCTCCACCTAGTCTATTAGAGGTCTATATGTATTATAATCTATATCTCCACCTAGTCTATTATAGACCTATATGTATTATAATCTATATCTCCACCTAGTCTATTAGAGGTCTATATGTATTATAATATATATCTCCACTAGTCTATTATAGACCTATATGTATTATAATCTATATCTCCACCTAGTCTATTATAGACCTATATGTATTATAATCTATATCTCCACCTAGTCTATTAGAGGTCTATATGTATTATAATCTATATCTCCACCTAGTCTATTAGAGGTCTATATGTATTATAATCTATATCTCCACCTAGTCTATTATAGACCTATATGTATTATAATCTATATCTCCACCTAGTCTATTAGAGTTCTATATGTATTATAATCTATATCTCCACCTAGTCTATTAGAGGTCTATATGTATTAGAATCTATATCTCCACCTAGTCTATTAGAGGTCTATATGTATTATAATCTATATCTCCACCTAGTCTATTAGAGGTCTATATGTATTATAATCTATATCTCCACCTAGTCTATTAGAGGTCTATATGTATTATAATCTATATCTCCACCTAGTCTATTAGAGGTCTATATGTATTATAATCTATATCTCCACCTAGTCTATTAGAGGTCTATATGTATTATAATCTATATCTCCACCTAGTCTATTAGAGGTCTTTATGTATTATAATCTATATCTCCACCTAGTCTATTATAGACCTATATGTATTATAATCTATATCTCCACCTAGTCTATTATAGTCCTATATGTATTATAATCTATATCTCCACCTAGTCTATTAGAGGTCTATATGTATTATAATCTATATCTCCACCTAGTCTATTAGAGGTCTATATGTATTATAATCTATATCTCCACCTAGTCTATTAGAGGTCTATATGTATTATAATCTATATCTCCACCTAGTCTATTAGAGGTCTATATGTATTATAATCTATATCTCCACCTAGTCTATTAGAGGTCTATATGTATTATAATCTATATCTCCACCTAGCCTGTTAGAGGTCTATAATAAACTCCTCTATGAAGATGTGCTTATTATCACATATAGTCCTGTATTGCGTAGCCTATTTGAAGGTCAGTCGACAATATAATAAGCTATAATAAGTTGTTCCCTGTTACAAATGGTAACAGGAGCCCTGATCAGACTAAATAGTGGTAACACTGTATCAGCCCCTTCTAAACACCCTAAATAGTGGAACACTGTATCAGCCCCTTCAAAACACCCTAAATAGTGGTAAAACTGTATCAGCCCCTTCTAAACACCCTAAATAGTGGTAACACTGTATCAGCCCCTTCAAAATACCCTAAATAGTGGTAACAGTTGTCGTGTCTTTGCTATGATTAAATTGAAGACTTATAGTTTACATCAAAGATTCCTGTAATTAGTTATTACGCGATCAACTGATTAATAATGTAACTAATTAACTATGAATTCGAGGGCACCAGGGAAAGTAGTCAGATTACAAAGTTATAATTTCCCAATATAACCTTTCAGATATTTTCAAATCTGATCAATAGTCTTCTGATTAATGATTTATTAACTTTACCTCACGTTAGTCTCATTCCAAACGTCGTAAATTGTTGGTTATCTGCACGAACCCAGTCTTCACTATGAGTCATCCATACATCAATTGTCTTAAATCATTTATTTATTACTAACTAAGTAATTCACAGAAATGCATAAACAAACAAACAAACTTAAAATGGTTACATGAAATGATGGGAGAAATAGGCCCTAGTGGCTGAACCGGCATGGCGGCTGTTAGACAAAAGGGGAAATTGGGGGTCGACCAAGAAGTCACAACAAAAATGGGGAACAGAAAGTAAAGTTGTTCTTTTGGAAAGGATCCATTTTGAGGACAGAGCAGAAAACGCAATATGGGGAGAACTAACAAATAAAGTAAGTATCTTTGAACAATAATCTATTCTAAAGGACAGAGTAAGAGAATGAATACCTGGAATGAGATATTACTGGTTAGTAGAACTGCAACTGGAGCTGAGTTGCTGACAGACAGCAGTTTTCAAAGTGGAAACTAATCAGTAGGCCGACATGTTATCAGTAAAACGTCTGGTAAAGATGGTGGAGGAGCTTTTCAATTATATGGTTTTATGTTTATCTCAGGGTTTCTCAATCCTTTTGTTCTTACCAGCACTTACACACCTGATTCAACTAATCATCAAATATTTTAAGACAGTTTAATATTTGAGGCATACAAATGAACATTCTCAAATTAAAACCTTTTTGGTTTGTAGGACTGCTTACAATTATTAAAGTCCTACAGTAACTCACATTTTGGAGGATTAAAACACAGCTAAACTTGGTTTCGTGTAAATGATATGTTATATTATATTATTTATATGTATATGTATTTATATGTTATTATATGTTATCAAAAATAATGTAAGAGAGATGTCTTGAAGAAACACGTCTGGGTTTAGAACTCTGTGTCTCAGTGCGCTGCGACAGTGGGAAGTTCGTTTTGCATGGCCCGGTGCTACAGGGGAGTGGACATTTATTTGAAGGACCAATAGAATGGTCTAAAATGCGCAAACTCTGCTTACCCGGGGAGCCGGGCAATGCAAAACAAATTCACCCAGTGACCGCTACTTTATTTCCTGATATGAAATGTAAAGTAACTTTGTAGCCGACGCAGTTCCAGAATGTCTGTTGAAACTGTGTCTCATATGGAACGTTAGAACAGTGGTGGAAACAGAACTCAGTTCTCAAACTGGAGTAAAAGGAAAGATTCCTTCATAGAACATGACTCAAGTAAAAGTGAAAGTCACACAGTAAAAGACTACTTCAGGAAAAGTCTAAAAGTATTTGGTTTTAAATATAATTAGGTATCAAAAGTAAAAGCAAAGTAGTAATAATTAAAAATTCCTTATATTAAGCAAACCAGACGGCACAATTTTCTTGTTATTTTAATTTACGGATAGCCAGGGTCACACTCCAACACTCAGACATAATTTAAAAACAAAGCATTTGTGTTTAGTGAGTCTGCCAGATCAGACGCAGTTCAACTGATAAGTGTGTGAATTGGACCATTTCCCTGTCCTGTTAAGCATTCAAAATGTAACGAGTACTTTTGGTTGTCAGGGAAAATGTATGGAGTAAAAAATACATTATTTTATTTATGAATGTAGTGAAGTAAAAGTTGTTAAAAATATAAATAGTAAAGTAAAGGACAGATTCCCCCCAAAAACTACTTAAGTAGTACTTCAAATTATTTTTACTGAAGTACTTTCCACCACTGCATTAGAAGACAGAAACATGTGTTGATTTGAAGGAAAGACGGGCAGATTCTGGTAGGTAGGCTACGAACTATTATAAAGTTAGGTCGTCGTCAGACATTCAACAGTCACAGTAGGTTTGAGATACAGTATGATCACTAATCATGCCGACCAACCTGATGGTCTCTGTTGGAAATGTTGTGAAAAGTATCTGTCCTCGGCTATAAATATCTGGTATTACTCATCTCATATGTATATACTGTATTCTATACTATTCTACTGCATCTTAGTCTATGTATTACTCATCTCATATGTATATACTGTATTCTATACTATTCTACTGTATCTTAGTCTATGTATTACTCATCTCATATGTATATACTGTATTCTATACTATTCTACTGTATCTTAGTCTATGTATTACTCATCTCATATGTATATACTGTATTCTATACTATTCTACTGTATCTTAGTCTATGTATTACTCATCTTATATGTATACACTGTATTCTATACTATTCTACTGTATCTTAGTCTATGTATTCCTCATCTCATATGTATATACTGTATTCTATACTATTCTACTGTATCTTAGTCTATGCCGCTCAGACATTGTGACCAATGACATTTGATTTGATTTGATTTAGATTAGGCTTTATACACTACATGACCAAAATGTGGAAACCTGCTAGTCGAACATCTCATTCCAAAATCATAGGCATTCATATGGAGTTGGTCCCCCCCTTTGCTGCTATAACAGCCTCCACTCTTCTGGGAAGGCTTTCCACTAGATGTTGGAACATTGCTGCTGGGACTTGCTTCCATTCAGCCACAAGAGCATTAGTGAGGTTTGGCACTGATGCTGGGCAATTAGGCCTGGCTCGCAGTCGGCGTTCCAATTCATCCCAAAGGTGTTCGATGGGGTTGAGGTCAGGGCTCTGTGCAGGCCAGTCAAGTTCATCCACACCGATCTCGATAAGCCATTTCTGTATGGACCTTGCTTTGTGCACGGGGACATTGTCATGCTGTAACAGGAAAGGGACTTCCCCAAACTGTTGCCACAAAGTTGGAACACTAGAATTGTCTAGAATGTTATTTTATGCTGTAGCGTTCAGACTTTCCTTCACTAGAACTACGGGGCCCGAACCATGAAAAACACCCCCAGACCATTATTCCTCTTCCACCAAACTTTACAGTTGGCACTATGAATTAGGGCAGGTAGTGTTTTCCTGCCATCTGCCAAACCCAGATTTGTCCGTCGGACTGCCAGATTGTGAAGCGTGATTCATAACTCCAAAGAACACATTTCCACTGCTCCACAGTCCAATGGTGGCGAGCTTTACACCACTCAAGCCGATGCTTGGCATTGCACATGGTGATCTTGTGTGCGGCTGCTCTGTCATGGAAACTGATTTCTTGAAGCTCCCGACGAACAGTTATTTTGCTGTTTGGAACTTGGTAGTGAGTGTTGCAACCGAGGACAGACCATTTTTATGCGCTTCCGCACTCGGCGGGCCCGTTCTGTGAGCTTGTGTGGCCTACCACTTCACGGTTGAGCCGTTGTTGCTCCTAGACGTTTCCGCTTCACAATAACAGCACTTACAGTTGACCGGAGCAGCTCTAGCAGGGCAGGAATTTGAAGAGCTGACTTTGTTGGAAAGGTGGCATCCTATGACGGTGCCACGTTGAAAGTCACTGAGCTCTTCAGTACTGGTCATTCTACTGACACTGTTTGTCTATGGAGATTGCATGGCTGTCTGCTCGATTTTATACACCTGTCAGCAACGGGTGTGGCTGAAATAGCCGAATCCACTAATTTGAAGGGGTGTCCACATACATTATAACCTAGCCTACTTTACATAATATAACATCTGCATATCACTAACAACCCACTACTATACATTATAAACTAGTCTACTTTACATAATATAACATCTACATATCACTAACAAACTGCTATTATACATTATAACCTAGTCTACTTTACATAATATAACATATCACTAACAACCCACTACTATACATTATAACCTAGTCTACTTTACATAATATAACATCTACATATCACTAACAACCCACTACTATACATTATAACCTAGTCTACTTTACATAATATAACATCTACATATCACTAACAACCCACTACTATACATTATAACCTAGTCTACTTTACATAATATAACATCTACATATCACTAACAACCCACTACTATACATTATAACCTAGTCTACTTTACATAATATAACATCTACATATCACTAACAACCACTACTATACATTATAACCTAGTCTACTTTACATAATATAACATCTACATATCACTAACAACCCACTACTATACATTATAACCTAGCCTACTTTACATAATATAAAATCTCTTACTTGATGCAAAAAACCTTTCTGAATGGATCAATGATTTCCCCCTCAGATCAATCATGTCCGTTTTAGCCCTTCTGTCTATATTCTCAGATACATTTAGAAAATAACAGATTGAAAGACAATAAATATCTTACTTTTAATCCACACAAATAAGTACGAGACATGGCCTTGTGTTGCTGTACTGTCTATAACTACCTTAACAAACAGTGACTTATTATTATTATCATTATTATTATTGTTGCTGTACTGTCTATAACTACCTTAACAAACAGTGACTTATTATTATTATTATTATTATTGTTGCTGTACTGTCTATAACTACCTTAACAAACAGTGACTTATTATTATTATTATTATTATTGTTGTACTGTCTATAACTACCTTAACAAACAGTGACTTATTATTATTATTATTATTATTATTGTTGTACTGTCTATAACTACCTTAACAAACAGTGACTTATTATTATTATTATTATTATTATTATTATTGTTGCTGTACTGTCTAGAACTACCTTAATAACAAACAGTGACTTATTATTATTATTATTATTATTATTATTATTATTATTTTTGTACTGTCTATAACTACCTTAATTTTTACTTGGTACTCATCCCGGGTCCGGGAGCACCCCCCACAGTAAAAAAGCTGACTAGCATAGCCTAGCATAGCGTCACAAGTAAATACAAGCATCTAAATATCATTAAATCACAAGTCCAAGACACCAAATGAAAGATACAGATCTTGTGAATCCAGCCATCATTTCTGATTTTTAAAATGTTTTACAGGGAAGACACAATATGTAAATCTATTAGCTAACCACGTTAGCAAAAGACACCACTTTTTTTACTCCACCAGTTTTTTACTCCATCAGTAGCTATCACTAATTCGACTAAATAAAGATATATATAGCCACTAACCAAGAAACAACTTCATAAGATGACAGTCTGATAACATATTTATGGTATAGGATATGTTTTTTTAGAAAAATGTGCATATTTCAGGTATAAATCACAGTTCTACATTGCAGCTGCAATCTGAAATAGCGTTGGAAGCAGCCGGAATAATTACAGAGACCGACGTCAATTACCAAAATACTCATCCTAAAACATTTCTGAAAAATACACAGCCTACAGCAATCGAAAGACACAGATCTTGTGAATCCAGACAATATTTCTGATTTTCTAAGTGTTTTACAGCGAAAACACAATATATCGTTATATTAGCATACCACATGAGCTAACATCACACCAGCATTGAATCAAGGCAAAAGGGGCGATAACGTTATCGCCACCAAAATATATTAATTTTTTCACTAACCTTCTCAGAATTCTTCAGATGACAGTCCTGTAACATCATATTACACAATGCATATAGAGTTTGTTCGAAAATGTGCATATTTAGCATCACAAATCGTGGTTATGCAATGTAATCTGTCAAAACATGGCATGCATTCTGGCCGGCGCCATCTTGGAAAGGCACCTAAGTTTACGATTATTTATCGATTAGATTGACAAAAAAAATACAGGTTGGACAGCTAATGAAAGATGCATTGGTTATTAATGCAACCGCTGATTTCGATTTTTAAAATTTACGTTACTAGACATACATTGTGAGTTACAGCCAGACTAGTGCCGCAAAAAATGGCTGACAACTGCGTTTACATTTTTCCACATAAATACGGAATAAAATCATAAATAACTCTTACTTTTGGACGAGCTTCCATCAGTATCTTGGGCAATGTGTCCTTTGTCCAAAAGAATCGTTGCTTTGTTGTAAAACGACCTCCTCAACTTCGGAACTAGCAGCTAACGATAGCTACACGGCACACACATGCCCAAATCCTCAAACGCAATACTAAGGAAATTCAGAAAAATAGCAATATACTCTCATAAACTGATATAAATCGGTTTCAAATAACTTCGTTATGATGTTTCTAACACCTATATCGAATTAAATCACAGACGGATATATCTTTGATCAATAACGAGAGCTTTTGAGCATGCGATTCTGATGTCCTCCCTTGCGTCCTGGCGAGCGTCGAAAAGAAGGGACATCTCACTCCATTCCCTTTTATAAACTCTGAGAAACACCTAGAGACACCATTCCACTTCTCATTGGTTACTGACATCCAGGGGAAGGCGGGTGCAGTTCATGTCAAGCCATAGGGCACACACAGAGTTTTAAACTGATCCGAGATTAGAGACTATTTTTCAGAGCTTCGCATGTCCTGTCATGAGTTTCGCTGTAGAAAGTGTTCTGGTTCACCCACAGACATAATTCAAACGGTTTTAGAAACTGTCACGTTCCTGACCTGTTTTCTGTTAGTTTTATGTGTTAGTTGGTCAGGACGTGAGTTTGGGTGGGCATTCTATGTTGTCTGTTTCTATGTTGGTTTAGGGTTGCCTGGTATGGCTCTCAATTAGAGGCAGGTGTTTGACGTTTCCTCTGATTGAGAGTCATATTTAGGTAGGCTGTTCACAATGTTTGTTTGTGGGTGGTTGTCTCCTGTGTCAGTGTTTGTCGCACCATACGGGACTGTCTCGGTTTGTGTTGTACATCGTCATTTTATGTGTAGGCTATTTTCCCTGTTCGTGCGTTCTCGTGTTTAATGTAAGTTCGTCGTTCAGGTCTGTCTACTTTCGTTTTGTTATTTTGTATCTTTTTTCAAGTATAGTTCGTTTTCGTGTTTGTCCGTTTTGTTTATTTAATAAATCATTATGTCTTCAAACTCCGCTGCATTTTGGTTCAATCCTTGTTCCTCCTCTTCGGATGAAGAGGAGGAGGACTGCCGTTACAGAAACTAGAGATTGGTTTCTATCCAATAGTAATAATAATATGCATATTGTACGAGCAGGAATTGTGTACGAGGCAGTTTAATTTGGAAATGTAAAAAAATAAATAATGCTAACAGCTCCCCCTATTGACAAAAGGTTTTAACAAACAGTGACTTATTATTATTATTATTATTGTTGCTGTACTGTCTATAACTACCTTAACAAACAGTGACTTATTATTATTATTATTGTTGATGTACTGTCTATAACTACCTTAACAAACAGTGACTTATTATTATTATTGTTATTAATGTTGCTGTACTGTCTATAACTACCTGAACAAACAGTGACTTATTATTATTATTATTATTATTATTGTTGCTGTACTGTCTATAACTACCTTAACAAACAGTGACTTATTATTATTATTATTATTATTATTATTATTATTATTATTATTGTTGTTATACTGTCTATAACTACCTTGACAAACAGTGACTTATTATTATTATTATTATTATTATTATTATTATTCTTGTTGTTGCTGTACTGTCTATAACTACCTTAACAAACAGTGACTTATTATTATTATTATTATTATTATTATTGTTGTTATACTGTCTATAACTACCTTGACAAACAGTGACTTATTATTATTATTATTATTATTATTATTCTTGTTGTTGCTGTACTGTCTAGAACTACCTTAACAAACAGTGACTTATTATTATTATTATTATTATTATTATTATTATTGTTATTGTTGCTGTACTGTCTAGAACTACCTTAACAAACAGTGACTTATTATTATTATTATTATTATTATTGTTATTGTTGCTGTACTGTCTAGAACTACCTTAACAAACAGTGACTTATTATTATTATTATTATTATTATTATTATTATTATTGACAGTTACCATGGAGATGTCATTTTACAACTACATATTCATGTGATTGAATTAAATCATCTGACTGTTTCGATATGTCTGTTAGTAAATGTTTCATAAGAGATCATTAATAAATGATAACAATTGACTTTAAAGAATCACTGTATTAACCACAATCAACATGCTGGATTTCTGTTTAGGGGTCAGTGCTCTAAAATGAGTCTCTCTGGGGAGAGAGAGGAGGGACCTGCCTCTAAAATGAGTCTCTCTGGGGAGAGAGAGGAGGGGGGCCCTGCCTCTAAAATGAGTCTCTCTGGGGAGAGAGAGGAGGGGGGTCCTGCCTCTAAAATGAGTCTCTCTGGGGAGAGAGAGGAGGGGGGCCCTGCCTCTAAAATGAGTCTCTCTGGGGAGAGAGAGGAGGGGGGCCCTGCCTCTAAAATGAGACTCTCTGGGGAACATGACACCAAAACTAAGAGGTGAGATGACAATTTTTGAAATAATTATTAAGAGTTTATTTCCAAAATGCATCACATTTGTTTTTTCATCAGAAATGGTTGCTTATACTTTTATGGGTACCTTCAATATTAATTATCATCATTATCATTATCATCAGAAATGGTTGCTTTTGGTACCTTCAATATTTCTGTTCTCAGATTATCAGTTAATAGATTTTAGATGGGTATATCTTTATTAAATAGTATTACTATTATTACTGTCCTTCAATATTACTGTTCTCAGATTATCAGTTAATAGATTCTAGATGGGTATATCTTTATTAAATTATTATAACTGCATGTCAAGATGTGGCCGATTTAAACAGCCACAATACATTTTTGAAATAAGATGATTTATTTTTTTACGACATCTTGTTTCTAAATGGCTGCTGGGTAATTTGATATGCATCGAAATCTTCATTCGTAGAAATCGAATTGAGCGAATGCTGCGCATATTCACTGAGTTGCAAACCAAATGGACAGGTCTAGCTCATTGAAACTATTTTCGTAATAATATTATGTTAGTAAATACAATTATAGTACTAAATAGCATTTAGATTATTTTGTTAATCAAAACCTGTCTAAGCATTTAGCTTTTATTGTTTTGTTATTTTATGATATTTATTATTGCAGGGCAGAACACTTGATAAACAAGATACACTAGTTTTATTTTTCAAATGTGGTTTGAACTGTGTGACCAAGTAACCGCTATGTGAAAGTTCAGCAATTGGCGTGGGATAGATGGGGCAGGTTTGAGATCTAAGGAATTAACAAGAAAAATACACTTTATTTCTCAGCTGCCTCACCAATGTCTGTACGTGAATTAATAACTTTTAATTGCTAAATATTTCCAATAGATGGCAGCATAAGACCACAAAGCATCAGTTATAGGCTACAAGCAGCAATATGATTGACAAAAAATAGCATGCAACCACAGACTACATGTCCCATGATTTTCTAAAATGGTCACTCATTACTTTAGTTAGCTATATATCTTGTATTAGGGCATTACTTTAGTTAGCTATATATTGGGGCTGTGTTGCTTTTGGGAGAGAAATAAATAGTGACTATAGCAGGTATTGAACCCCGGGTAAATAATCACTAGTCAGAGCCTCAACCTCAGTAAACATTCATTATAAAAAATATCTTAATATCTGATATTGCGAGTAAACAACCTCGGAATATAAAAGACAAGAGTGCGTCTTCCAGCCCTCCAATAAATTACATAATTCAACCCTCCCGGTTAGTAAATTTACCTCAACATGCCCCTCGCTTTCAGATAAAAACAGGTAATAATTAACATGAATCATCATTATATTACTTCACAGTAATCTGTTAAATGCTTTTTCAGTCCTTCCTCTTGAGTTAGCAGTGTGGAAAGGGACAGAAAGAAGCACACAGGAGTTTTCCTGTGAGGGAGTGGTGGTGTATCCAGGGAGAAAACTAAACTAATCTTCTGAAATGTCATTTGTGGTCTTATGCTGCCATCTATTGGAATTCTGCAGCAACTGCAGTAGTACTGTCATTGTGTAATTCCTTACTAAAGTAGTAATTACTCAGAATTGTAAAATATACAATCTTCTAGATAATTTATCACTCACAACCATAAAATAACCACTTATAGCATAACAAACAATTAAACTGACATAAACCAAAAACACCATACATTTCGTTTATTTAGTTAATTACCAAATTGAGCCGATCGGTCACATTTTAGAGTGAGGCAGATATATAGCATTTTGCAAAAAAAACATGATTCATGTCTCTCTGAAATGAAACCATCTGATAGATTTTAAACAAATCCCTGTCTGTGAGAGATGTAATGTTTGTCTCTGTTGTGTTGAAGCCCAATCAAGCAGGAGAGACCAGCCTCCCCTGTTCCCAGCTGTGTGTCCATGAAGAGTGACAGGTCTATGGATAAACCTAGAAACTTTAGAGCGGGAGACTTTTCTACTGAACAAAGGTAAGAATAACTCATGGGTCATGGTCAGTGAGTTAAACAACACTGTCTCTAGTCATTTCTCCTCCCATTTTCCATTTATTGTTGTTGTTTTCATAATCCATAGGCTAATCCCTTTGTCCATTTTCATAGTCCTAAAACAATATTAAACAAACACAACATTCCCTCCCTGTGTGTGTGTGTGTGTGTGTGTGTGTGTGTGTGTGTGTGTGTGTGTGTGTGTGTGTTTGCACTCCCTGGATGAGGAGATGTAATCTCTATCCTGATAGCCTTGTCACTTTTACCCCTACCTACATGTACATATTACCTCAATTACCTCAACAACCTGGTACCCTGCACATTGACTCAGTACTGGTACTCCTTATAGTCTCATTATTACCTCAATTTCCTGGTACCCCTGCACATTGACTCAGTACTGGTACTCCTTATAGTCTCATTATTACCTCAACTACCTGGTACCCCTGCACATTGACTCAGTACTGGTACTCCTTATAGTCTCATTATTACCTCAACTACCTGGTACCCTGCACATTGACTCAGTACTGGTACTCCTTATAGTCTCATTATTACCTCAACTACCTGGTATCCCTGCACATTGACTCAGTACTGGTACTCCTTATAGTTTCATTATTCCTCAACTACCTGGTACCCTGCACATTGACTCAGTACTGGTTCTCCTTATAGTCTCATTATTACCTCAACTACCTGGTACCCCTGCACATTGACTCAGTACTGGTACTCCTTATAGTCTCATTATTACCTCAACTACCTGGTACCCCTGCACATTGACTCAGTACTGGTACTCAGCATTTTGTTTGTTGCTTTATATAATGGCCTAAATTTTAGTGCTTTATGTAATGTATGTCATCTATTGATATATAATGTTTATATATTTTAATGCTTCATGTAATATATGTTATCTATTGATATATAATGTTGATATATTTTAATGCTTTATATAATGTATCTAATCTATTGATATATAATGTTGATATAGTTTAATGCTTTATGTAATGTATATAATCTATTGATATATAATGTTGATATAGTTTAATGCTTTATGTAATGTATATAATCTATTGATATATAATGTTGATATAGTTTAATGCTTTATGTAATGTATATAATCTATTGATATATAATGTTTATATATTTTATGAGACATGGTGATTCATTATGTTTTCCAGAATCTCCAACCAAACTCAGTCTCTCCAGAGATCAGTCTCTCCAGTTCCCAGTCATCTGTCCATGAAGAGTGACTTCTCTATGGATCATCCTGTAAATTTTAGTGATGGATCAGGGACCTTTGACCCCAGGTAAGTTACTGGTCAGAATTGATGATATTACTTTTGAAGAGGAGAATCTTCAAGATCTGAAACCAGATGTATTTTGTGTATCTGAGTATTTACTGTACTGCATCTGCTTATCATTTGTTGTTTATGTCATATATTTGAAGACACTGAGTGGACAAAACATTATGAACACCTGCTTTTTCTACGACGTAGATTGACAAGGTGAATCCAGGTGAAAGCAATGATCCCTTATTGACGTCACTTGTTAAATCCACTTCAATCTGTGTAGATGAAGGGGAGGAAACGGGTTAAATAATTAGCATCAAGCCTTGAGACAGCTGAGACATGGATTGTGTGTGTGTGCCATTCAGAGGGTGAATGAGCAAATCAAACTATTGAAGTGTCTTTGAACGGGGTAGTTGGTCTGAGGCACACTGGTCTCTTGAAGAATCTAACATTCTAGTAAAGGCTCTGTGGACATGTTATTCATTCCAGAGGCTTCTACCACACTCAGACAGCACAGTATACTGTTCCCATCTGTCTGTCTATGAACAGTGACTTCTCTATGGATCGTCCTGTTAATTCCAGTGGTGCTGGATCAGTTACCTTTGACCTGAAGTTACGTCACCAAATTTTTGTTGTTGTTGTAATGTGTAATTTGAGAATGTTCAAGATGTCTCTCTCTCTCCTTTATCTCTGTAGTGGATGGTCTACTCTGCTAGAGGATCAGTATCTCTCTCTCCTTTATCTCTATAGTGGATGGTCTACTCTGTTAGAGGATCAGTATCTCTCTATCCTTTATCTCTGTAGTGGATGGTCTACTCTGCTAGAGGATCAGTATCTCTCTCCTTTATCTCTGTAGTGGATGGTCTACTCTGTTAGAGGATCAGTATCTCTCTCCTTTATCTCTGTAGTGGATGGTCTACTCTGTTAGAGGATCAGTCTCTCTCTCTCCTTTATCTCTGTAGTGGATGGTCTACTCTGCTAGAGGATCAGTATCTCTCTCTCCTTTATCTCTATAGTGGATGGTCTACTCTGTTAGAGGATCACTATCTCTCTCTCCTTTATCTCTGTAGTGGATGGTCTACTCTGTTAGAGGATCAGTATCTCTCTCTCCTTTATCTCTGTAGTGGATGGTCTACTCTGTTAGAGGATCAGTATCTCTCTCTCCTTTATCTCTGTAGTGGATGGTCTACTCTGTTAGAGGATCAGTATCTCTCTCCTTTATCTCTGTAGTGGATGGTCTACTCTGTTAGAGGATCAGTATCTCTCTCTCTCTCTCCTTTATCTCTGTAGTGGATGGTCTACTCTGTTAGAGGATCAGTATCTCTCTCTCCTTTATCTCTGTAGTGGATAGTCTACTCTGTTAGAGGATCAGTATCTCTCTCTCCTTTATCTCTGTAGTGGATGGTCTACACTGTTAGAGGATAAGTCTCTCTCTCTCTCCTTTATCTCTGTAGTGGATGGTCTACTCTGTTAGAGGATCAGTATCTCTCTCTCTCCTTTATCTCTGTGGTGGATGGTCTACTCTGTTAGAGGATCAGTATCTCTCTCTCCTTTATCTCTGTAGTGGATGGTCTACTCTGTTAGAGGATCAGTATCTCTCTCTC
Source organism: Salvelinus alpinus (assembly GCF_045679555.1). NCBI lineage: Eukaryota > Metazoa > Chordata > Actinopteri > Salmoniformes > Salmonidae > Salvelinus > Salvelinus alpinus. Next base: position 11,251,011 of record NC_092086.1, read on the forward strand.
CGTTATCTCTGTAGTGGATGGTCTACTCTGTTAGAGGATCAGTATCTCTCTCTCCTTTATATCTGTAGTGGATGGTCTACTCTGTTACAGGATCAGTATCTCTCTCTCCTTTATCTCTGTAGTGGATGGTCTACTCTGCCAGAGGATCAGTCCAGGTGTGCAGTGTGTCAGCAGGTGCTGAGGGATCCAGTCTCTATCACCTGTGGACACAGGTTCTGCAGACAGTGCATCACCAGATACTGGGAGAAACCTGCTCCTTCAGGAGACTATGACTGTCCTCAGTGTAGAAAGAGATCCAGGACACGTCCTGTACTACAGCACCTGAGTGAACCCAATGATGCAAGAGGCTCTGAAAACCGTAAGAACACTTGCATACCTGTGCTAAGTCAATACCTCAATATGATTAAGTGTTAACTACAATATGAGATAATATAAGTTACTGTAGTTGTGGAAGGCCCACATTTCATCCTGTCTGATACACATCCCTTTTCCACTTCCCTTGTAGTGGATGACAGCCTGCAGAGAGCCATAGTAAACCATAAAGACAGTCTGCAGAGAGCCATAGTAAACCATAAAGACAGTCTGCAGAGAGCTATAGTAAACCATAAAGCCAGTCTGAAAGGGAGGTATGAATGTGTGATAGAAGGCATCGAAACAGCAGGGAACCAAACTCCCCTCAACAAGATTTACACAGAGCTCTACATCACAGAAGGAGAGAGTGAAGGGGTTAACAATGAACATGAGGTGTGGCAGCTAGAGACAGCATCCAGGACACCAACCTCACATGACACAGCAATCCACTGCAATGACATCTTTAAACCCTTACCTGGCCAAGAGAGAAGCATCAGAACTGTGCTGACCAAGGGCATCGCTGGCATCGGAAAAACTGTCTCTGTGCAGAAGTTCATCCTCGACTGGGCTGAAGGGAAGGCAAACCAAGATGTGGAGATCATATTTGTGCTTCCTTTCCGGGAGCTGAACTTGATCAAAGATCTCCAGTACAGTCTTCTCAGACTTTTAAATGACTTCCACACAGATCTAGACATAGACAATGCAGAGAAACTCACTGCCTGTAAAGCTATGTTCATCTTTGATGGTTTGGATGAAAGCAGACTTCCATTGGATTTCCAGCACAATGAAACAGTGTCTGATATCACCCAGACATCATCTGTTGATGTTCTGCTGACAAACCTCATCAAGGGGAATCTGCTTCCCTCTGCTCTCCTATGGATAACCTCCCGACCAGCAGCAACCAATCAGATCCCCCCTAAGTGTGTTGACCAGGTGACAGAGGTACGAGGGTTCAATGACCCACAGAAGGAGGAGTACTTCAGGAAGAGATTCAGTGATGAGGACCTGGCCAGCAGTATCATCTCACACATAAAGAAATCAAGGAGCCTCCACATCATGTGCCACATGCCAGTGTTCTGTTGGATTTCAGCAATAGTCCTTGAACACATGTTGAGTACAGACAAGAGGAGAGAGATGCCCACGACTCTGTCTGAGATGTCCATACACTTCCTGCTCATTCAGACCAGCCTGAAGAACCAGAAGTATCATGGAAGAGTTGAGATGGATCAAGAGGAGCTCATGGAGTCAGATAAGGAAGTTCTTCTGAAGCTGGGGAAGCTGGCGTTTGAAAATCTGGAGAAGGGTAATCTCATGTTCTATGAAGAAGACCTGAAAGAGGCTGGCCTTGATGTCAAAGAAGCCTCAGTGTACTCAGGAGTGTGCACACACATCTTTAAAGAAGAGTCTGTGTTATTTCAGAGAGTGGTGTACTGCTTTGTTCATCTGAGCATTCAGGAGTTTCTCTCGGCTGTCTACATGTACCATTGTTACACAACCAAGAACATGGATGCACTGAAGCCCTTCCTCAAGAGAAAGTCTAGAGGTGCGTCTGAAGAGCTAACCTTACATGAGCTGCTGAAGAGTACCGTGGATAAAGCCTTGGAGAGTACGAATGGACACCTGGACCTTTTTGTCCGCTTCCTTCATGGCATGTCACTGGAGTCCAATCAGAAACTCCTACGAGGTCTGGTGACACAGACAGAAAGCAGTCCAGAGAGCGTCCAGAAAACGATCCGATCCCTTAAGGTGATGCAGAGGAAGAACGTCTCCCCTGAGAGGTGCATCAATCTCTTCCACTGTCTGATAGAGATGAAAGACCATTCAGTACAGGAGGAAATCCAAGCGTACTTGAGGTCAGAGAACAGATCCAAAAACCTCACACATGCTCACTGCTCAGCGTTGGCCTACATGCTGCAGATATCAGAGAAGGTTCTGGATGTGTTTGAGCTGAAGGAATACAAGACATCAGACGAGGGTCGTAGGAGACTGGTTCCAGCTGTGAGAGGCTGTAGGAAAGCTCTGTAAGTATTCATGTAAATATCGCACCCCAAAATAAATTGTAGTTATAGCAGTATTTTCATTGGCTGACTGGCTCTGTAAGTAGTCATGTGACTATCCCTCAGACCAAACTTTACTGTATGTAGGAACAACAGTATTTTCATTGGCTGAATAAACTTTCTATCAGCTGAAAACTCTTAAACTACAATACAAACTGATCAGAAATGTTATAGCATTGAACCATGAATGTACGATATACACATTATTTGTGTACGGGTAACAGTGTAATCAGGGAAAGCTAAGCGTAACATTTTAATACAACCTGTCTGTCATTGTATTTCTTCTGTGTTGGCAGACTCACTGGCTGTAAACTCACAGACACATCCTGTAAAGTGTTGGCCTCAGTTCTCAGTTCAAACCCCTCACACCTGAGAGAGCTGGACCTGAGTAACAATGACCTGAAGGATTCAGGAGTGAAGCTGCTCTCTGCTGGACTGGGGAATCCCCACTGTAAACTGGAGACTCTGAGGTCAGTATTGAATAAATGCATTGATTTTCACATTAGTATAACATTATGACCATACAATTCTAGGAGATGGAAGATGAATCTATATGTTGTTGGGGAGAATAAACCAAATGCATCTGCCATTGTCCTTCTGCACTACTGGTGTTAAATTAACAGCGTGTTTGAAGTCATGATGATCTCTTTGTCAGGCTGTCAGGCTGTAGAGTCACAGAGGAAGGCTGTGCTTCTCTGGTCTCAGCTCTGAGGTCAAACCCCTCACACCTGAGAGAGATGGATCTGAGTAACAATGACCTGAAGGATTCAGGAGTGAAGCTGCTCTCTGCTGGACTGGGGAATCCCCACTGTAAACTGGAGACTCTGAGGTCAGTATTCCTGTAGTTGGTCAACAAGTGATAACTGTTCACCAGATCCACATGTGTTTACCAGACACACATAGTCCACACCATATGTGTTTACCAGGCACACATAGTCCAGACCACATGTGTTTACCAGACACACATAGTCCACACCACATGTGTTTACCAGGCACACATAGTCCAGACCACATGTGTTTACCAGACACACATAGTCCACACCACATGTGTTTGGACAGTGAAGCTTACAGTTTTACATTTGGTGTTATGCTCCAGCATTTTGGATTTGAGATATAATGTTTCATATGAGGTGACAGTACAGAATGTCACCTTTTATTTGAGGTTAAAGGTGAGAGGTTAACATGTTTTGTTGTAGTCTCTGTTATTGGTAATGGTGAGAGGTTAGCATATTTTGTTGTAGCCTCTGTTATTGGTAATGGTGAGAGGTTAGCATGTTTTGTTGTAGCCTCTGTTATTGGTAATGGTGAGAGGTCAGCATGTTTTGTTGTAGCCTCTGTTATTGGTAATGGTGAGAGGTTAGCATGTTTTGTTGTAGCCTCTGTTATTGGTAATGGTGAGAGGTTAGCATGTTTTGTTGTAGCCTCTGTTATTGGTAATGGTGAGAGGTCTGCATGTTTTGTTGTAGCCTCTGTTATTGGTAATGGTGAGAGGTTAGCATGTTTTGTTGTAGCCTCTGTTATTGGTAATGGTGAGAGGTTAGCATGTTTTGTTGTAGCCTCTGTTATTGGTAATGGTGAGAGGTTAGCATGTTTTGTTGTAGTCTCTGTTATTGGTAATGGTGAGAGGTTAGTATGTTTTGTTGTAGCCTCTGTTATTGGTAATGGTGAGAGGTTAGCATGTTTTGTTGTAGCCTCTGTTATTGGTAATAGTGAGAGGTTTGCATGTTTTGTTGTAGCCTCTGTTATTTGTAATGGTGAGAGGTTAGCATGTTTTGTTGTAGTCTCTGTTATTGGTAATGGTGAGAGGTTAGCATGTTTTGTTGTATCCTCTGTTATTTGTAATGGTGAGAGATTAGCATGTTTTGTTGTAGCCTCTGTTATTGGTAAAGGTGAGGTTAGCATGTTTTGTTGTAGTCTCTGTTATTGGTAATGGTGAGAGGTTAGCATGTTTTGTTGTAGCCTCTGTTATTGGTAATGGTGAGAGGTTAGCATGTTTTGTTGTAGCCTCTGTACATTTCTCACTCATTATCATTTATGATTCATTCATGATTTGTATTAACCTCTAACGAGCCTCTACCCCGGGTCCGGGAGCACCCCCCATCCCCCCACACACTGATTAGCATAGCTAGCATAGCTTCACAAGTAGATAGTAGCATCTAAATATCATTAAATCACAAGTCCAAGACACCAGATGAAAGATACAGATCTTGTGAATAAAGCCACCATTTCAGATTTTTAAAATGTTTTACAGGGAAGACAAAATATGTAAATCTATTAGCTAAACACGTTAGCAAAATACACCACTATTCTAACTCCATCAGTTTCTTACTCCTTCAGGTGCTATCACCAATTCGGCTCAACTAAGATATTGATATCCACTAACCAAGAAAAAACCTCTTCAGATGACAGTCTGATAACATATTCATGGTATAGGATAGTTTTTGTTAGAAAAAAGTGCATATTTCAGGTAGAAATCACAGTTTACAATTGCACCGACCATCGCAAATCGACTAGAATTACTAGATAGAGCAACGTGTATGACCAATTTACTCATCATAAAACATTTCATAAAAATAGACAAAGCATAGCAATGGAAAGACCCAGTTCTTGTGATTTCAGACCATATTTCAGATTTTCTAAGCGTTTTTCAGCGAAAACACAATAAATCGATAAGTTAGCATACCACATGTGCAAACGTTACCAGAGCATCGATTCCAGCCAAAGAGCGCTATAACGTAATCACCGCCAAAATATATTAATTTTTTCACTAACCTTCTCAGAATTCTTCCGATGACACTCCTGTAACATCATTTTACAATATACATATACAGTTTGTTCGAAAAGGTGCATATTTAGCCATACAAAACCGTGGTTACACAATAAAAATACTAGGAAATCAAGCCTCAATATGTCTGACGTCATCTATCAGAGTGATCTAGTTTAATTGAAAGCTAATCATATACTTGACTAAAAAATACAGGGTTGACAGGAATCGAAAGACAAATTAGTTCTTAATGCAACCGCTGATTTACATTTTTAAAATTATCCTTACTTTTCAATACAGGGTTCGCCAAGTGAAGCTATACCAAACAAAATGGCGAAATATGCGTTTAAAATATTTCGACAGAAACACGATTTATCATATTAAATATTGCTTACTTTGAGCTGTTCTTCCATCAGATTCTTGGGCAATGTATCCTTTCTATGTTATAAACGTCTTTTGGTCGATAGATGTCCTCTGTCCTTCGAAATGTCCACCACCAACGACCGACACCCCAAAACGTGTCCAAAGTTTCAGAGTGCACAACAAATAAATTCCTCAAAATCGCACTAAACGGATATAAATTGCTATAAAACGGTTCAAATTAACTACATTATGATGTTTTTAACAACTATAACGACTGAAAACATGACCGGAGAAATATTGCTGGTTAGACAACGATTTGGAACGAGGCAAGTCCGATGGCCTTCACGCTTCAGGCGCACGACGAGAAAGGGCGGTCTCTATACATTTTGGTCTTTTATAATGGCTGTGAATGTCCCATCGATTCCATTGAAAACGTGATGACGTACAGACACCCAGAGGAAGACGTAGGCAGTGTCGGTTTCTTCATAGCATTCACTGTCGCCTTAAAAACAGACTCCAGATCAGAGGTAAAAATTTCTGAAATCTGAACCCTGTCATGAAAAGTGCTGTAGAAATTGTTCTGTACCACTCAGAGACAAAATTCCAACTTCTATAGAAACTAGAAGGTGTTTTCTATCCAATAATAACAATAATATGCATATTGTACGATCAAGAATTTAGCACGAGGCAGTTTAATTTGGAGACACAAATATGCTAATGCGGAACAGCACCCCCTATAGTTCCAAGAAGTTAATCAAGGCATCATCAGGATTAATTTGGTAGTGTTTGGAAACATGTTATCTACTCACTTAGAAAGAAAATTATTCCAGTCATTATCCACCATTTAATTACTATTGGGCAAAACACAACCCAAAACACAACCAAAACAAACTGCAAATGTGTCAATGTCACCTCACATGAAACATTTGATCTGAAATCCAAAATGCTGGAGTATAGAGACACATTTAAAATGTTAGCTTCACTGTCAAAATAGATATGGTGTGGACTGTATACTCAATACAATCTAAATCTGATACCTCACTGTCTGTCTTTTGACTGATACTGCTTTTTAAACTGGTCTGGTCAGTCTACTCAAATATTTGTACTATGCATGTTTCTATCTACAAGCAATACTTTGATAATTTGTAATTTCTAATAATGATACATTCATTTATGAATAGATAAGACGGGTTTCAAGACACTGATGTATCTAATAAATGGTAATAAATTGATACACTAATATCCAGTGGCGTGCCTGGGGCCTGGGCCTTCAGTGAGGTACTACAAAGTCCCACCCGAATTAATCCACCTCTTATTACCATCATTAAGCCATGGCTCTAGACACTATACATTTAGACAGAAACGCAGTATAACCAGGCGTTGCGTCACCTGGAAATTGACAAATTGACATTTTTGGGTAAACAGTGTTTACCCAAAAACATGACACAATCAATGAGTCTTTTCAATATTTCCCTTCACCTTTTCATTGTGCAGCTCCGTTGCCCTGCGCACTTGTTCTTTGAGCTGTAGATCCACTCCGGTGTCCCCAAAAGTTTTCAAAAGCACCATTGCTTGTAAGTGCCCAGCGTGAGTGTGTGTGTGTGTGTGTGAGTGTGTGTGTGTGTGTGTCCAGTGTGAGTGTGTGTGTGTGTGTGTCCAGTGTGAGTGTGTGCGTGTGTGTGTCCAGTGTGAGTGTGTGTGTGTGTCCAGTGTGTGTGTCCAGTGTGTGTGTGTGTGTTTCCAGTGTGTGTGTGTGTGTGTGTCCAGTGTGTGTGTGCGTCCAGTGTGAGTGTGCCCTACTTTGGTGTCTCGTTGCTGCCTTGGTTAGACAACTCAAGTTTGCAAAGCCAGTGTGGCTCCAAACACCAAATCGATCACTTGCAAATAATAGGCATTCCCAGCAGTATAGTTTGCAGTGCTTCTCGGAGCCTGTGAGCCATTGACAGCGCTCGTAGTTGAAACTTTGAAAGTGGCGAGCGAACGAACCCCTTTCCCGCCTGTGACAGGCTTTGTGGCGTCGGGCGACCTTACAATGTCTAACTTTTTTTGAAAAGTTCGTCTTGAGAATGGCATAATAATTATATCCTCGACCAAATCGATATCCTCTCCTCCTTCCGCCATTGTGGGTTGAAAAAACAGCTTAGTAGTACGTGAATTAATTATTTTATCAAATTCACTTTCCTAGATCTGCATAGACCTGCCCATAGGACCTGCCTCTCAATATTGGTAATCCAATCAAAAGACGTGGACGCGCTACGCCTGCTAGCTGGCTCCTGTGTAACACTGGAGCCAGCTAGCAGGCGTACAATAGCCAACTCTAAAGCTGATTGGTTGACACTAAATTTTCATTTCCATTCACTATAAGCTACAAGCGCCCGCACTGTTGATTCTGAAGGCCTGAGGGCAGATTTTAGACCCCTGGCAACACATGATGGCTGAATATGATTGGATAAAAGATCTAACATAAAGACCAGCCCTCCAAATCTCAACCTGGGGCTGGAAGCAGTGCAACCAAGAGGAAAGCTATGAAATTAAGAGTATAATTCTTACTCTGGGGAATAATTTAATACATATTTGTGGGAAAATATATTTAAAAAAAATATATATTCTGATGATGTTTAGGCCAGCAGAGAAGGCCTTGCAGGCCCTGACGGCCCACCACTGCTAATATCAAGTAATATTATGATAACTTCTAATAATGATACATTCATTTATGAACAGATTTGGCAGGACACTGAAAAAATGTACTGCCACTATTTTCACCACCAAAGAATAGCAGTGTGATTTTAATATGATTTGACTCTTTGCAGGCTGTCAGGCTGTCTAGTCACAGAGGAAGGCTGTGCTTCTCTGGTCTCAGCTCTGAGGTCAAACCCCTCACACCTGAGAGAGCTGGACTTGAGCTACAATCACCCAGGAGACTCAGGAGTCAGACTGTTCTCTGCTGGACTGGAGGATCCACACTGCAGACTGGAGAAACTCAAGTATGTAGAGGGTTTATGTCAATGTTCATATCAGACATGTTTGACTTATCAGGCTAGTTAAGACAAATATTCTTACCACCACTTGGACAAAGTTGTATGCTGACTGTGTGTGTGTGTGTGTGTGTCCAGTGTGTTTTGTGTGTGTGTGTGTGTGTCCAGTGTGTGTGTGTGTCCAGTGTGTGTGTGTGTCCAGTGTGTGAGTGTGTCCAGTGTGTGTGTGTCCAGTGTGTATGTGTGTGTGTGTGTGTGTGTGTGTGTGTGTGTGTGTGTGTGTGTGTGTGTGTGTGTGTGTGTGTGTGTGTGTGTGTGTGTCCAGTGTGTGTGTGTGTGTCCTGTGTGTGTGTGTGTGTGTGTGTGTGTGTGTGTGTGTGTGTGTCCCAGTGTGTATGTGTCCAGTGTGTGTGTGTGTGTGTGTGTGTGTCCTGTGTGTGTGTGTGTGTCCAGTGTGTGTGTGTGTGTGTGTGTGTGTGTGTGTGTGTGTGTGTGTGTGTGTGTGTGTGTGTGTGTGTGTGTGTGAGTTCAGGTGTATCCCTCAATGACTGTCTGTTCTTCTGCTTACCGCTACAGTGTGGAACATGGTGGAGAGAACAGAATGAAACCTGGGCTTAGAAAATGTGAGTGTTGACTGCTGTGAAGAATATGACTAAGAATAAGTCTTAATTCAAGTTAAGTCAAAGTCAAAGACCACCATCATTACTGACTTGGTCATATTAAATATCAGCTGTAGTTCTACAGAAGCAGAAATCAGGGACACCAACGTTTACAAAGAGTTGCTTTGACAATGTGTGTGTGTGTGTGTGTGTGTGTGTGTGTGTGTGTGTGTGTGTGTGTGTGTGTGTGTGTGTGTGTGTGTGTGTGTGTGTGTGTGTGTGTGTGTGTGTGTGTGTGTGTGTGTGTGTAATTAATGGGAATAAGTGTGTTTTATATTACCATACAGTATAACATATGATCATTCAACAAGTCTCAAGTTACCTTAACTTCTCCTTTTGATACCTCGAAACATCTACATTAAATGAATTAGTGAAAAGTGAGGTAACATTCTAATGTGAATGATGATGATTTCTAATATTGTGTCTGGTTTCATCCATCAGATGTCTGTGATCTCACACTGGACCCAAACACAGTAAACAGACTCCTCTCTCTGTCTGAGGAGAACAGAAAGGTGACACGTAGGAGAGAGGAGCAGCCGTATCCTGATCACCCAGAGAGATTTGAGGGCTGGGGACAGGTGCTGTGTAGAGAGGGTCTGACTGGGCGCTGTTACTGGGAGGTAGAGTGGAGTGGGAGTGGGGCTGATATAGGAGTGACATATAAAGGAATCAACAGGAGAGGAGGGGTTAAGGACTGTTGTCTTGGATACAATGACAAGTCCTGGAGTCTGTTCTGCTCTGACAACAGTTACTCTGCCTGTCACAATAATAATCCCACTACCATAGACGTCCCCTCCTCCAGCTCCCACAGAGTAGGAGTGTATCTGGACTGGCCAGCCGGCACTCTGTCCTTCTATAGAGCCTCCTCTGACACACTGACCCACCTGATCACATTCACCTCCACATTCACTGAGCCCCTCTATCCAGGGTTTAGGCTTTACTATGTTGACTCCTCAGTGTCCCTGAAATAATAACCTGACACACACACACACACACACACACACACACACACACACACACACACACACACACACACACACACACACACACTCACACACACACTCACGCTGGACACACACTCACACTGGACACACACACAGGACACACACACACTCACACTGGACACACACACTCACACTGGACACACACACACTGGACACACACACAGGACACACACACACTCACACTGGACACACACACAGGACACACACACACTGGACACACACACTCACACTGGACGCACACACACACACACACTGGACACACACACACACTGGACACACACACACACACAGGACACACACACACTGGACACACACACACACTCACACTGGACACACACACACACTCACACTGGACACACACACACACTCACACTGGACACACACACACACACACACTGGACACACACACACACACACACACACACACACACACACACACACACACACACACTGGACACACACACACACACACACACTGGACACACACACACACACACACACACACTGGACACACACACACACACACACACACTGGACAGATACACACACACACACTGGACAGACACACACACTGGACACACACACTGGACACACACACACTGGACACACTGGACACACACACAGACTGGACACACACACACACACAGGACACACACACACACACACACACACACACACACACACACACTGGACACACACACACACACACACACACTGGACACACACACACACAGGACACACACACACACACACACACACACACACACACACACTGGACACACACACACACTGGACACACACACACACACACACACACACACACACACACACACACACACACACACACACACACACACTGGACACACACACACACACTGGACACACACACACAAAGGACAAACACACACACAGGACACACACACATATTGGACACACACACACACACACTGGACACACACACACACACACTGGACACACACACACACACACACACACACTGGACACACACACACTGGACAGATACACACACACACACACACACTGGACAGATACACACACACACACACACACTGGACATACACACTCACACTGGACACACACACACTGGACACACACACACTCACACTGGACACACACACACACACTGGACACACACACTGGACACACACACACACACACACACAGGACACACACACACTGGACACACACACTCACACTGGACACACACACACACACTGGACACACACACACACACACACTGGACACACACACACACACACTGGACACACACACACACACTGGACACACACACACACACACACACACACACACACACTGGACACACACACACACACTGGACACACACACACACACACACACACACACACACACACACACACACACTGGACACACACACACACACACACACACACACACACTGGACACACACACACACACACACACACACACAGGACACACACACTCACCCTGGACACACACACACACTGGACACACACACACACACTGGACACACACACACACACACACACACACACACACACACACACACACACACACACACACACACACACTGGACACACACACACACACACACACTGGACACACACACACACTCACACTGGACACACACACGCACACACTCACACTGGACACACACACTGGACACACACACACACTGACACACACACACACGGGACAAACACACACACACACACAGGACACACACACACACTCACACTGGACACACACACACACTCACACTGGACACACACACACACACACTCACACTGGACACACACACACACACACACACTAACACACACACTGGACACACTGGACAAACACACACACAGGACACACACACACACACACACACACACACACACAGGACACACACACTGGACACACACACTCACACTGGACACACACACAGGACACACACACACTCACACTGGACACACACTCACACTGGACACACATACACTCACACAGGACACACACACACTGGACACACACACTCACACTGGACGCACACACACACTGGACACACACACACACACACTGGACACACACACACACACACTGGACACACACACTGGACACACACACACACTCACACTGGACACACACACGCACAAACTCACACTGGACACACACACACACACACTCACACTGGACACACACACACACACACTCACACTGGACACACACACACTGCACACACTCACAGTGGACACACACACACTGGACACACACACTGGACACACACACACTGGACACACTGGACACACACACACACAGGACAAACACACACACAGGACACACACTCACACACACACAGGACACACACACACACAGGACACACACACACTCACACTGGACACACACACAGGACACACACACTCACACTGGACGCCCACACACACACACACACTGGACACACTCACACACTGAACACACACACACAGGACAAACACACACACTGGACACACACACACACACACACACACACTGGACACACTGGACACACACTCACACTGGACACACACACACACACACTGGACACACACACACACTGGACACACACACACACACTGGACACACACACACACACACACACACACACACACACACACACACACACACACTGGACACACACACACACACACACACACACTGGACAGATACACACACACACACACTGGACACACACACACTGGACACACACACACTGGACACACACACACTGGACACACACACACTGGACACACACACACACACTGGACACACACACACACTGGACACACACACTCACACTGGACACACACACACACTCACACTGGACACACACATACACACACACTGGACACACACACACACACACACACTGGACAGACACACACACACACACACACTTGACAAACACACACACACACACACTGACACTGGACACACACACACACACACACTGGAGAAACACACACACACACACACTGGACACACTGGACAAACACACACACAGGACACACACACACACACACACACACAGGACACACACACTGGACACACACACTCACACTGGACACACACACAGGACACACACACACTCACACTGGACACACACTCACACTGGACACACACACACTCACACAGGACACACACACACTGGACACACACACTCACACTGGACGCACACACACACACACACACACTGGACACACACACACACACACTGGACACACACACTGGACACACACACACACTCACACTGGACACACACACGCACACACTCACACTGGACACACACACACACACACACTCACACTGGACACACACACACACACACACTCACACTGGACACACACACACTGGACACACTCACACTGGACACACACACACTGGACACACACACTGGACACACACACACTGGACACACTGGACACACACACACACAGGACAAACACACACACAGGACACACACTCACACACACACAGGACACACACACACACAGGACACACACACACTCACACTGGACACACACACAGGACACACACACACTGGACACACACACACACACTCACACTGGACGCCCACACACACACACACACTGGACACACTCACACACTGAACACACACACACAGGACAAACACACACACTGGACACACACACACACACACACACACACACACACACACACTGGACACACACACACACTCACACTGGACACACACACACACACACACTGGACACACACACACACACACACACTGGACACACACACACACACACTGGACACACACACACACACACACACACACACACACACACACACACACACACACACACACTGGACACACACACACACACACACACACACTGGACACACACACACACACACACACACACACTGGACACACACACACTGGACACACACACACACACTGGACACACACACACACACTGGACACACACACACACTGGACACACACACTCACACTGGACACACACACACACACTCACACTGGACACACACACACACACACACTGGACACACACACACACACACACTGGACAGACACACACACACACACACACTTGACAAACACACACACACACACACTGACACTGGACACACACACACACACACACTGGAGAAACACACACACACACACACTGGACACACTGGACAAACACACACACAGGACACACACACACACACACACACACACACACACACACAGGACACACACACTGGACACACACACTCACACTGGACACACACACAGGACACACACACACTCACACTGGACACACACACACTCACACACAGGACACACACACACTGGACACACACACTCACACTGGACGCACACACACACACACACACACTGGACACACACACACACACACTGGACACACACACTGGACACACACACACACTCACACTGGACACACACACGCACACACTCACACTGGACACACACACACACACACACTCACACTGGACACACACACACACACACTCACACTGGACACACACACACTGGACACACTCACACTGGACACACACACACTGGACACACACACTGGACACACACACACTGGACACACTGGACACACACACACAGGACAAACACACACACAGGACACACACTCACACACACACAGGACACACACACACACAGGACACACACACACTCACACTGGACACACACACAGGACACACACACACTGGACACACACACTCACACTGGACGCCCACACACACACACACACTGGACACACTCACACACTGAACACACACACACAGGACAAACACACACACTGGACACACACACACACACACACACACACTGGACACACACACACACTCACACTGGACACACACACACACTCACACTGGACACACACACACACACACACACACACACACACACACACTGGACACACACACACACACACACACACACACACACACACACACACTGGACACACACACACACACACACACACACTGGACAGATACACACACACACACTGAACACACACACACTGGACACACACACACTGGACACACACACACTGGACACACACACACACACTGGACACACACACACACACTGGACACACACACTCACACTGGACACACACACACACACTCACACTGGACACACACACACACACACTGGACACACACACACACACACACTGGACAGATACACACACACACACACACTGGACAGACACACACACACTGGACACACACACACACACACACACACACTGACACTGGACACACACACACACACACACTGGAGAAACACACACACTCTCACACAGGACACACACACACTCACACTGGACACACACACACACACATGCGTGTCTTCCTATAATTGTGACAATAACACCGTTAAAATACCAATGTGATCATTTGTTGTCTTTTATGTTGAATAACAAATTGTATAATTATATATGGACATACGCTCCATAGTTGTACAAGTATACAGGATATATTGTACTTTTCATAATAAAACAGACTTGAAACAAGAAAAGCCTGTTAATTGTGAAAACAGTTTGGTTATTGATGTTACGTTTCCTCTGTCAGGTTGACGTTAACCTGCGACTGGTTGAAACATGAAACTAATATGAAATGAAATACAAAACAATTAAATATGTGGAATTGAATTAAACAAATTGTACAACAGAGTGTTGTGATGCAGGGTTACTATAGCAACAGAGTGTTGTGATGCAGGGTTACTATAGCAACAGAGTTTTGTAATGCCGGGTTACTATAGCAACAGAGTGTTGTAATGCAGGGTCACTATAGCAACAGAGTGTTGTAATGCAGGGTTACTATAGCAACAGAGTGTTGTAATGCAGGGTCACTATAACAACAGAGTGTTGTGATGCATGGTCACTATAGCAACAGAGTGTTGTAATGCAGGGTCACTATAGCAACAGAGTGTTGTAATGCAGGGTCACTATAGAAACATAGTGTTGTGATGCAGGGTCACTATAGTAACATAGTGTTGTAATGCAGGGTCACTATAGCAACAGAGTGTTGTGATGCAGGGTCACTATAGAAACATAGTGTTGTGATGCAGGGTCACTATAGCAACAGAGTGTTGTAATGCAGGGTCACTATAGCAACAGAGTGTTGTAATGCAGGGTCACTATAGCAACAGAGTGTTGTAATGCAGGGTCACTATAACAACAGAGTGTTGTGATGCAGGGTCACTATAGAAACATAGTGTTGTGATGCAGGGTCACTATAGCAACAGAGTGTTGTAATGCAGGGTCACTATAGCAACAGAGTGTTGTGATGCAGGGTCACTATAGCAACAGAGTGTTGTAATGCAGGGTCACTATAGCAACAGAGTGTTGTGATGCAGGGTCACTATAGCAACAGAGTGTTGTAATGCAGGGTCACTATAGAAACATAGTGTTGTGATGCAGGGTCACTATAGCAACAGAGTGTTGTAATGCAGGGTCACTATAGCAACAGAGTGTTGTGATGCAGGGTCACTATAACAACAGAGTGTTGTGGTGCAAGGTCACTATAGCAACAGAGTGTTGTAATGCAGGGTCACTATAGCAACAGAGTGTTGTGATGCAGGGTCACTATAACAACAGAGTGTTGTGGTGCAAGGTCACTATAGCAACAGAGTGTT
Organism: Salvelinus alpinus; assembly: GCF_045679555.1. Classification (NCBI taxonomy): domain Eukaryota; kingdom Metazoa; phylum Chordata; class Actinopteri; order Salmoniformes; family Salmonidae; genus Salvelinus; species Salvelinus alpinus. The sequence goes on from NC_092086.1 coordinate 11,267,881, forward strand.
GTAATGCAGGGTCACTATAGCAACAGAGTGTTGTAATGCAGGGTCACTACAGCAACAGAGTGTTGTGATGCAGGGTCACTATAACAACAGAGTGTTGTGGTGCAAGGTCACTATAGCAACAGAGTGTTGTAATGCAGGGTCACTATAGCAACAGAGTGTTGTGATGCAGGGTCACTATAACAACAGAGTGTTGTGGTGCAAGGTCACTATAGCAACAGAGTGTTGTAATGCAGGGTCACTATAGCAACAGAGTGTTGTAATGCAGGGTCACTACAGCAACAGAGTGTTGTGATGCAGGGTCACTATAGCAACAGAGTGTTTTGATGCAAGGTCACTTTAGCAACAGAGTGTTGTGATGCAGGGTCACTATAGCAACAGAGTGTTGTGATGCAGGGTCACTATAGCAACAGAGTGTTGTAATGCAGGGTCACTATAGCAACAGAGTGTTGTGATGCAGGGTCACTATAGTAACATAGTGTTGTGATGCAGGGTCACTATAGCAACAGAGTGTTGTGGTGCAGGGTCACTACAGCAACAGAGTGTTGTGATGCAGGGTCACTATAGCAACAGAGTGTTGTGATGCAGGGTCACTATAGCAACAGAGTGTTGTGATGCAGGGTCACTATAGCAACAGAGTTCTCTCTCCCTCTGCTCTCTCTGCTGTTCTCTCTCCTCTCTCTGCCTCTCTCTCTGCTCTCTCTTCTCTCTCAGCCTGCTCTCTGCTCTCTCTCACTCTGCTCTCTCTACTCTCTCTCTGCTCTGCTGTTCTCTCTCTCTGCTCTCTCTCTCTTTTCTCTGCTCTCTCTCTGCTCTCTCACTCTATGCTCTTTCACTCTCTCTTTTATTTCTCAGCCTGCTCTCTGCTCTCTGCTGTCCGCTCTCTCTCTGCTCTCTCTGCCCTCTCTTCTCTCTGCTCTATCTCTCACTTTCTGCTCTCTCTCTCTGCTCTCTCCCTCCCTGCTCTCTCTTGCTCTCTGCTCTCTCTTCTCTCTCAGCCTGCTCTCTGTCTGCTCTGCTGTTCTCTCTTTTCTCTGCTTTCTCTCTGCTCTCTCACTCTCTCTTTGCTTTCTCAGCCTGCTCTCTCTGCTCTCTCTCGCTCTCTATGCTCTCTATTGCTCTCTCAGCACTCTCTGTTCTCTCTCTGCTCTCTCTGCCCTCTCTGTTCTCTCTCTGCTCTCTCTACTCTGCCCTCTGCTCTCTCTCTGCTTTTTCTATCTGCTCTCTGTCTCTCCCTCTGCTCTCTCTCTCTCTGCTCTCTCTCTCTCTGCTCTCACTTTTCTCTATGCTCTGCTCTCTCTGCTTGCTCTCTCTCTGCTCTCGCTCTCTCTCTGCTCTCTTCTCTCTCAGCACTCTCTGTTCTCTCTCTGCTCTCTCTCTGCCCTCTCTGTTCTCTCTCACCCTCTGCTGTTGCTCTCTGCTCTCTCTGCTGTCTATCTGCTCTCTCTGTCCTCTGCTCTCTCTGCTCTTTCTCTCTGCTCTCTCTGCCCTCTCTTCTCTCTGCTCTCTCTTTGCTTTCTCAGCCTGCTCTCTCTCTGTTCTCTGCTCTCTCTTTTCTCTGCTCTCACTCTATGCTCTCTCACTCTCTCTTTGCTTTCTCAGCCTGCTCGCTCTGCTCTCTGTTCTCTGCTCTCTCTCTCTCCCTCTGCTCTCTCTGCCCTCTTCTCTCTCTGCTCTCTCTCTGCCTTCTCTGCTCTCTCTCTGCTCTCTCTCTCTTTGCTTTCTCAGCCTGCTCTCTGCTCTCTCTCTCCCTCTGCTCTCTCTCTCACTCTGCCCTCTCCTCTCTCTCTATGCTCTCTCTGTGCTCTGCTCGCTCAGCTCTCTCTGCCTTCTGCTCTCTCTCTGCTCTCTGTCTCTGTTCTCTGCTCTCTCTGCTCTGCTCTCCCTGCTATCTCTCTCTGCTATCTCAGTCTCTGCTCTCTCTTTTCTCTATGCTCTGCTTTCTCTCTCTGCTCTCGCTCTCTCTGCTCTCTCAGCACTCTCTGTTCTCTCTCTTCTCTCTGCTCTCTCTGCCTTCTCTGTTCTCTCTCACTCTGCTCTCTCTCTGCTCTCTCTCTCTCTGCTGTCTATCTCTGCTCTCTCTATCCTCTGCTCTCGCTCTGCTCTCTCTGCCCTCTCTTTTCTCTCTGTTCTCTGCTCTCTCTCCCTCTGCTCTTTCTGCTCTGTTCTCTCTGCTCTCTCTGCCCTCTCTCTTCTCTCTGCTCTCTCTTTGCTTTCTCAGCCTGCTCTCTGTTCTCTGCTCTCTCAGCCTGCTCTCTCTCTCTCTCTCTCTCAGCTCTCTCTCTCCCTCTCTGCTCTCTCAGCCTGCTCTCTCTCCCTCTCTGCTCTCTCAGCCTGCTCTCTCTCTCTGCTCTCTCTTTCCCTCTGCTCTTCTGCTCTCTCTTTTCTCTGCTCTCTCTCTGCTCTCACTCTATGCTCTCTCACTCTCTCTTTGCTTTTTCAGCCTGCTCTCTCTCTCTGTTCTCTGCTCTCTCTCTCCCTCTGCTCTCTCTGCCCTCTTCTCTCTCTGCTCTCTCTCTGCCTTCTCTGCTCTCTCTCTGCTCTCTCACTCTCTTTGCTTTCTCAGCCTGCTCTCTGCTCTCTCTCTGGTCTCTGCTCTCTCTCTCACTCTGCCCTCTCCTCTCTGCTCTCTCAGCCTACTCTCTGCTCTGTCTCTGCTCTCTCTCTATGCTCTCTCTGTGCTCTGCTCTCTCTGCTCTCAGCTCTCTCCCTCTGCTCTCTCTGCTCTCTCTCTCTCTCTCTCTCACCCTGCTCTCTCTCCCTCTCTTCTCTCCCTCTCTGCTCTCTCTCTCTGTTCTCTGATCTATCTCTCCCTCTGCTCTCTCTGCTCTCTTTTCCCTGCTCTCTCTCTGCTCGCTCTCTGACCTCTCTGCTCTCTCTCTCTGCTCTCTCTCTTTGCCCTCTGCTCTCTCTCTCTCTTTGCTTTCTCAGCCTGCTTTCTGCTCGCTCTCTCTCTGCTCTCTCAGCCTGCTCTCTGCTCGCTCTCTCTGCCCTCACTCTGCTCACTGCTATCTCACTCTCTGCTCTCTCCCTCTCTCGCTCTGCTCTCTCTCTCAGCCTGCTCTCTCTCCCTCTCTCTCTCTTCTCTGCTCTCTCTTCTCTGCTCTCTCACTGTCTCTCTGCACTCTCAGCCTGCTCTCTGCTCGCTCTCTCTCTGCTATCTCTCTCCCTCTGCTCTCTACCTCTGCTCGCTCTCTCTCTGCTATCTCTCCCTCTGCTCTCTCTCTCTGCTCTCTCTCTCTCACTCTGCTCTCTCTCTCTGCACTCTCAGCCTGCTCTCTCCCTCTGCACTCTCAGCCTGCTCTCTCTCTCTGCACTCTCAGCCTGCTCTCTCTCTGCTCTTTTTCTGCTCTCTTCCCTCTCTCTCTCTCTCTGCTCTCTCAGCCTGCTTTCTGCTCTATCTACTCTCTCTTTCTGCTCTCTGCTCTCTCTGCCCTCTCTGCTCTCTCTCCCTCTGCTCTCTCTCTGCCTTCTCTGCTCTCTCACTCTCTCTGCTCTCTCACTCAGAAACAGCAGTGGTTGGACGTATCGGAAGCCCGTAGAAACAGCAGTGGTTGGACGTATCGGTAGCCCGTAGAAACAGCAGTGGTTGGACGTATCGGAAGCCCGTAGAAACAGCAGTGGTTGGACGTATCGGAAGCCCGTAGAAACAGCAGTGGTTGGACGTATCTGAAGCCCGTAGAAACAGCAGTGGTTGGACGTATCGGAAGCCCGTAGAAACAGCAGTGGTTGGACGTATCGGAAGCCCGTAGAAACAGCAGTGGTTGGACGTATCGGAAGCCCGTAGAAACAGCAGTGGTTGGATACACAACCCACAGTGAGACATTGAAACTAGGTCACCTCAGGTTGACACCTAAGCAGTGAAACAGGAAAGATACATATAGTCTACCTGATGACACATTGTGGTGATTACTTCAAACGGCCTTGAAGCTTTTAGGAGGAGCCTCAGCTACATATATAAGATTAGTTACACAGACAGTGGAAAATTCAGTATATTTTTGCAGCTGAACCATGAACATGGTGTGAAGTACTTTACAAAACAACAAGAATTAGAAAGAAAAGATAGAATGTCACATGACGTTTATTCAACATACAATAACAGAGGCGAATGGTACTACCAGCATCCCAATATGGGCCTAAGAGTTGAGGAATATACACAGTTGAGGGAATCTACACCCTCTCCCTTGTGCAACATACAGCAGAGAAGGTGGCATGAAAGAGCCTCTAATGACAGGCTGTATGACACAGAGGACCACAACACATATCAACACGACCTTCTGGTTCCACACAATGTACCTGTGTACCCTAGATACCCCCAACCCTTTGACTTAAGACGTAGGTCTGACAAAAACAGGTTACAACAAGGTAGTCATGACATAGGACTGTCACCGAAGACCAAGGGTTACGATGGACCGCCAACTCGGTACAACAAACGGCCACAAAACGTTTGTCATGCTCCTACTACAGCAAAGGTGAAACGCCGTATACCTCTGGAATGGATCCCTGTGAAGGACAACCTGCCAAAACACAACGCAAGACTGGTGAGAGACACGGACATCATGACAATGTCAGCAGCCGGCCCCAGCCCACCAGGGGCAGCAGTCGGTCCCATCCCCCAAGGGACAGCGTCGGGGCCCAGTCTCCCAGGGACCACAGCCGAGCTCACACCACCAGCGGCAGCAGAGACATGACCCATAGTTCTGTCAACCGTAGGCGAAGCAAAGAACCCAATACAGGCCTTAATGCTCAAAGGTTGTGTCCCGAAGTCTCCTGTAGCAGCGGCCGCAATGGTGGTCTTGGTAGCAGCGTCACATCAGCAAAGATTGACAGATATGAAAACAGGTTTGCTTCACAAAGCCGCAGCCTAGATCACATAGACCGTCCACTGGCCCACATCAGAAACCTGTGACTGTGGACAATATTAAGAAGAGCTCGGTCGACATGTCCTACAATCAGCCTGGTTCTCAGTCGCGCGTTAAAAGTGGTTGCAGAAAGAGGGCCTGGATGTTCAACAGGAGACCAAACAACAGTGAAGAAGTAGACAATAGCACATCAGCGGTTCTACACCATGTCACAGCTACCAATGAGGAGGCTAACCTACCTACAGAACCTGGTGCAGATGATAACGGAGATGAAAGCGATGACTCCAGCAGTGGAATCGGGGCTAAAGTACCTACAGAACCTGGTACAGATGATAACGGAGATGAAAGCGATGACTCCAGCAGTGGAATCAGGGCTAAAGTACCTACAGAACCCGGTGCAGATGATAGCGGAGATGAAAGCGATGACTCCAGCAGTGGAATCGGGGCTAAAGTACCTACAGAACCTGGTACAGATGATAACGGAGATGAAAGCGATGACTCCAGCAGTGGAATCGGGGCTAAAGTACCTACAGAACCTGGTACAGATGATAGCGGAGATGAAAGCAACACAAGTTCCTCCAGTGACTCTGTTCACACTAGCGATGATGACAAGGAGGACTGTCACAATTCTGTACCCAAACATGTCGCGGAAAGGGTATCCTCTCCAGTCAAACATAGTGTACCTATCAAACAAAAAAGTACCAGAGTGGCTGGAGTCCAACAAGACCCTGATACTGAACCATGTGTATCTGCTGAGCCAGAGTACCAGTATACAGAGGATGCTGCCTGTTCTGGGACGGTATGCACTGTGCCTAATTCCCCCACCACAGATGACACAGAGCCTGTGTCGGCCCCAGCCGGGGCGACCTCTGCTGAGACGCAGACCCAGGAGCCAGACTCTGATGAGACTCAGGCCAATGATGTAGTGTCTGCTGAGACTGTGTCTGCAGAGACTCAGACCCCAGACTCTGATGAGACACAGACCCAGGAGCCAGACTCTGATGAGACTCAGGCCAATGATGTAGTGTCTGCTGAGACTGTGTCTGCAGAGACTCAGACCCCAGACTCTGATGAGACTCAGACCAAGGAGCCAGACTGATGAGACTCAGCCAAGGAGCCAGACTCTGATGAGACTCAGACCAAGGAGCCAGACTCTGATGAGACTCAGACCAAGGAGCCAGACTCTGATGAGACTCAGACCAAGGAGCCAGACTCTGATGAGACTCAGACCAAGGAGCCAGACTCTGATGAGACTCAGACCAAGGAGCCAGACTCTGATGAGACTCAGACCAAGGAGCCAGACTCTGATGAGACTCAGACCAAGGAGCCAGACTCTGATGAGACTCAGACCAAGGAGCCAGACTCTGATGAGACTCAGACCAAGGAGCCAGACTCTGATGAGACTCAGACCAAGGAGCCAGACTCTGATGAGACTCAGACCAAGGAGCCAGACTCTGATGAGACTCAGACCAAGGAGCCAGACTGATGAGACTCAGACCAAGGAGCCAGACTCTGATGAGACTCAGACCAAGGAGCCAGACTCTGATGAGACTCAGACCAAGGAGCCAGACTCTGATGAGACTCAGACCAAGGAGCCAGACTGATGAGACTCAGACCAAGGAGCCAGACTCTGATGAGACTCAGACCAAGGAGCCAGACTGATGAGACTCAGACCAAGGAGCCAGACTCTGATGAGACTCAGACCAAGGAGGTAGTGTCTGCTGTACCCAAGCCCCAATCTACAACTGAACCATCGTTCCAACAACCTATTGGTGAAACATGTGAAATGTCTCACAATGTGCCTGAATGTAGAGTTGACCATGCAATTGTATTAGATGAGCCTGGGTATCAAGATAGGGCTGATGAAGTTGTCTCTGCGACAGAGCACGTAAACAGGGCCGGATGTGCTACCTCAAAGGAGCTTCAGACTGCCGTGGATAGCATCACAGCCATGTCTGGGTGTGATACATCAGAGGAGCTTCAGACTGCCCTGGATAGCATCACAGCCATGTCTGGGTGTGATACATCAGAGGAGGTTGCTGCTGCCCTGGATAGCATGACATGTGTCACGTAAGTGTAACTATCACACACATTGTGTTATTACTAAATAGTAATCTATTGCCTTTGAGTAGAGGGGTGACTTGTTTCCGCCTTGTGTTACAGGGGTACCGAGAGAGTTCCGGATGATATGCTAACCGATGTGGAATATGCAAATGCCTTTCAAGAGAGTGAAGTGTCCCAAGCATCCGAGCCACATTTCAGTAGGCCACAGTGGAACGTTGACTCTTGTCCAGGTTCAATATTTTCTGCTACAACCGATCCCCTTCCCACTATGATACCACCTTCAAGCGCCATCTGTAATGAGGTAACCCAGCCTACAGATGTGGAACTCAACACCTTCAACGCCTGTATTGGTGACATGGCCCCTCTCGGGTACCCAGAGAACTCCATGGCTGCTCTTGAGAGGGTCTGTGGTGAATATGTCTTTCAACAACAACAGTCGGCACAGCCTCTAGAGCCCCAGCAGGTTGAGGTGCATCTGGAAACGTTTCATCAAGTGCCGCAGCAGGAGGCCCGGGTCCTACATCCCCAACAACCAGCATCTCAAGTGCCTGAAACTCCACAGCAGACAGTTGATATACGAGGGTTCAACGTGTGCAAACCCAAGCCAGTGACATCTTTACAGTCACAAAGGACATTGTTCCCCACACCACCACAATCCGAAGCAGCTGTCACCTATGAAGAATCCGTGCCTGGTCCCAGCCGATATAACCTGTACAGCGACGGGGCTACCGTGTCGTCCATTGCGATGATAATCCCTGTGATGAAACAGTTGATTATATGCGCCACGTGTAAAAAGAAGTTCAACAGAGCGTTCATCTGTAACAACTACTTGATTCAGCTGAACAGGCCCGTGCAATGTGCTTGGGGCTGTGTATTGTGCAGACTGTGCTACAGTGAACAAAGTGGTTGTCGCCTACACAATATATCGTCCACAAGGAGAGAGAGAGAGAGAGAGAGAGAGAGAGAGAGAGAGAGAGAGAGAGAGAGAGAGAGAGAGAGAGAGAGAGAGAGAGAGAGAGAGAGAGAGAGAGAGAGAGAGAGAGAGAGAGAGAGAGAGAGAGAGAGAGAGAGAGGGGGGGGACATAGAAGAGAGAGAGGGGGGGACATAGAAGAGAGAGAGGGGGGGACATAGAAGAGAGAGAGAGAGAGAGAGAGAGGGGGGGACATAGAAGAGAGAGAGAGAGAGGGGGGGGACATAGAAGAGAGAGAGAGAGGGGGGGACATAGAAGAGAGAGAGAGAGAGAGAGAGAGGGGGGGACATAGAAGAGAGAGAGAGAGAGAGAGAGAGAGGGGGGGGGGACATAGAAGAGAGAGAGAGAGAGAGAGAGGGGGGGGGACATAGAAGAGAGAGAGAGAGAGAGAGAGAGGGGGGGGGACATAGAAGAGAGAGAGAGAGAGAGGGGGGGGACATAGAAGAGAGAGAGAGAGAGAGAGAGAGGGGGGGACATAGAAGAGAGAGAGAGAGAGAGAGAGAGAGAGGGGGGGACATAGAGAGAGAGAGAGAGAGAGAGAGAGAGAGAGAGAGAGAGAGAGAGAGAGAGAGAGAGAGAGAGAGAGAGAGAGAGAGAGAGAGAGAGAGAGAGAGAGGGGGGGACATAGAAGAGAGAGAGAGAGAGAGAGAGAGGGGGGGACATAGAAGAGAGAGAGAGAGAGAGAGAGAGGGGGGGACATAGAAGAGAGAGAGAGAGAGAGAGAGAGAGAGAGGGGGGGACATAGAAGAGAGAGAGAGAGGGGGGGGGGGACATAGAAGAGAGAGAGAGAGAGGGGGGGGGACATAGAAGAGAGAGAGAGAGAGGGGGGGACATAGAAGAGAGAGAGAGAGAGGGGGGGGACATAGAAGAGAGAGAGAGAGAGGGGGGGGACATAGAAGAGAGAGAGAGAGAGGGGGGGACATAGAAGAGAGAGAGAGAGAGGGGGGGACATAGAAGAGAGAGAGAGAGAGGGGGGGACATAGAAGAGAGAGAGAGAGAGGGGGGGGGACATAGAAGAGAGAGAGAGAGAGAGAGAGAGAGAGAGAGAGAGAGAGAGAGAGAGAGAGAGAGGGGGGGGGGACATAGAAGAGAGAGAGAGAGAGAGAGAGAGGGGGGGACATAGAAGAGAGAGAGAGAGAGAGAGAGAGGGGGGGACATAGAAGAGAGAGAGAGAGAGGGGGGGACATAGAAGAGAGAGAGAGAGAGGGGGGGGACATAGAAGAGAGAGAGAGAGAGGGGGGGACATAGAAGAGAGAGAGAGAGAGGGGGGGGACATAGAAGAGAGAGAGAGAGAGAGGGGGGGACATAGAAGAGAGAGAGAGAGGGGGGGGGACATAGAAGAGAGAGAGAGAGAGGGGGGGACATAGAAGAGAGAGAGAGAGAGAGAGAGAGAGAGAGAGAGAGAGAGAGAGAGAGAGAGAGAGAGAGAGAGAGAGAGAGAGAGAGAGAGAGAGAGAGAGAGAGAGAGAGGGGGGGACATAGAAGAGAGAGAGAGAGAGAGAGAGGGGGGGGACATAGAAGAGAGAGAGAGAGAGAGAGAGAGGGGGGGACATAGAAGAGAGAGAGAGAGAGAGAGAGAGAGAGAGAGAGGGGGGGGGACATAGAAGAGAGAGAGAGAGAGGGGGGGGACATAGAAGAGAGAGAGAGAGAGGGGGGGGACATAGAAGAGAGAGAGAGAGAGGGGGGGGACATAGAAGAGAGAGAGAGAGAGGGGGGGGACATAGAAGAGAGAGAGAGAGAGGGGGGGACATAGAAGAGAGAGAGAGAGAGGGGGGGGACATAGAAGAGAGAGAGAGAGAGGGGGGGGACATAGAAGAGAGAGAGAGAGAGAGAGAGAGAGAGAGAGAGAGAGAGAGAGAGAGAGAGAGAGAGAGAGAGAGAGAGAGAGGGGGGGGGACATAGAAGAGAGAGAGAGAGAGGGGGGGACATAGAAGAGAGAGAGAGAGAGAGAGAGAGGGGGGGACATAGAAGAGAGAGAGAGAGAGGGGGGGGACATAGAAGAGAGAGAGAGAGAGGGGGGGACATAGAAGAGAGAGAGAGAGAGGGGGGGGACATAGAAGAGAGAGAGAGAGAGGGGGGGACATAGAAGAGAGAGAGAGAGAGAGGGGGGGGACATAGAAGAGAGAGAGAGAGAGGGGGGGACATAGAAGAGAGAGAGAGAGAGGGGGGGACATAGAAGAGAGAGAGAGAGAGGGGGGGGACATAGAAGAGAGAGAGAGAGAGAGAGAGAGGGGGGGGGGACATAGAAGAGAGAGAGAGAGAGAGAGAGAGGGGGGGGGACATAGAAGAGAGAGAGAGAGAGAGAGAGAGGGGGGGGGGGACATAGAAGAGAGAGAGAGAGAGAGAGAGGGGGGGGGGACATAGAAGAGAGAGAGAGAGAGAGAGAGAGGGGGGGACATAGAAGAGAGAGAGAGAGAGAGAGAGAGAGAGAGAGAGAGAGAGAGAGAGAGAGAGAGAGAGAGAGAGAGAGAGAGAGAGAGGGGGGGACATAGAAGAGAGAGAGAGAGAGAGAGAGAGGGGGGGACATAGAAGAGAGAGAGAGAGAGAGAGAGAGGGGGGGGACATAGAAGAGAGAGAGAGAGAGAGAGAGGGGGGGGACATAGAAGAGAGAGAGAGAGAGAGAGAGAGGGGGGGGGACATAGAAGAGAGAGAGAGAGAGAGAGAGGGGGGGGGGACATAGAAGAGAGAGAGAGAGAGAGAGAGAGAGAGGGGGGGGGACATAGAAGAGAGAGAGAGAGAGAGAGAGAGAGAGGGGGGGGGGGACATAGAAGAGAGAGAGAGAGAGAGAGAGAGGGGGGGACATAGAAGAGAGAGAGAGAGAGAGAGAGAGGGGGGGGACATAGAAGAGAGAGAGAGAGAGAGAGAGAGGGGGGGGGGGACATAGAAGAGAGAGAGAGAGAGAGAGAGAGGGGGGGGGGACATAGAAGAGAGAGAGAGAGAGAGAGAGAGGGGGGGGGACATAGAAGAGAGAGAGAGAGAGAGAGAGGGGGGGGGACATAGAAGAGAGAGAGAGAGAGAGAGAAGGGGGGGGGGACATAGAAGAGAGAGAGAGAGAGAGAGAGAGGGGGGGGGACATAGAAGAGAGAGAGAGAGAGACTGTTCTATGCACTGTTCTGTGCACTGTTCTAGTGCGCGGGCACTAGAACAGTCTGCAGCACCCGGTCTCACCCTACTAGAATCCGAAGTCAAATGTCTACTGTTTGCTGATGATCTGGTGCTTCTGTCACCAACCAAGGAGGGCCTACAGCAGCACCTAGATCTTCTGCACAGATTCTGTCAGACCTGGGCCCTGACAGTAAATCTCAGTAAGACCAAAATAATGGTGTTCCAAAAAAGGTCCAGTCACCAGGACCACAAATTCCATCTAGACACCGTTGCCCTAGAGCACACAAAAAACTATACATACCTCGGCCTAAACATCAGCACCACAGGTAACTTCCACAAAGCTGTGAACGATCTGAGAGACAAGGCAAGAAGGGCCTTCTATGCCATCAAAAGGAACATAAATTTCAACATACCAATTAGGATCTGGCTAAAAATACTTGAATCAGTCATAGAGCCCATTGCCCTTTATGGTTGTGAGGTCTGGGGTCCGCTCACCAACCAAGATTTCACAAAATGGGACAAACACCAAATTGAGACTCTGCATGCAGAATTCTGCAAAAATATCCTCCGTGTACAACGTAGAACACCAAATAATGCATGCAGAGCAGAATTAGGCCGATACCCACTAATTATCAAAATCCAGAAAAGAGCCGTTAAATTCTACAACCACCTAAAAGGAAGCGATTCCCAAACCTTCCATAACAAAGCCATCACCTACAGAGAGATGAACCTGGAGAAGAGTCCCCTAAGCAAGCTGGTCCTAGGGCTCTGTTCACAAACACAAACACACCCCACAGAGCCCCAGGACAACAGCACAATTAGACCCAACCAAATCATGAGAAAACAAAAAGATAATTACTTGACACATTGGAAAGAATTAACAAAAAAACAGAGCAAACTAGAATGCTATTTGGCCCTAAACAGAGAGTACACAGTGGCAGAATACCTGACCACTGTGACTGACCCAAACTTAAGGAAAGCTTTGACTATGTACAGACTCAGTGAGCATAGCCTTGCTATTGAGAAAGGCCGCCGTAGGCAGACATGGCTCTCAAGAGAAGACAGGCTATGTGCACACTGCCCACAAAATGAGGTGGAAACTGAGCTGCACTTCCTAACCTCCTGCCCAATGTATGACCATATTAGAGAGACATATTTCCCTCAGATTACACAGATCCACAAAGAATTCGAAAACAAATCCAATTTTGATAAACTCCCATATCTACTGGGTGAAATTCCACAGTGTGCCATCACAGCAGCAAGATTTGTGACCTGTTGCCACAAGAAAAGGGCAACCAGTGAAGAACAAACACCACTGTAAATACAACCCATATTTATGTTTATTTATTTTAACTTGTGTGCTTTAACCATTTGTACATTGTTACAACACTGCATATATATAATATGACATTTGTAATGTCTTTATTGTTTTGAAACTTCTGTATGTGTAATGTTTACTGTTCATTTTTATTGTTTATTTGACTTTTGTATATTACCTACCTCACTTGCTTTGGCAATGTTAACACATGTTTCCCATGCCAATAAAGCCCCTTGAATTGAAATTGAATTGAATTGAGAGAGAGAGAGAGGGGGGGGACATAGAAGAGAGAGAGAGAGAGAGAGAGAGAGGGGGGGACATAGAAGAGAGAGAGAGAGAGAGAGAGAGGGGGGGGGGACATAGAAGAGAGAGAGAGAGAGAGAGAGAGAGGGGGGGGACATAGAAGAGAGAGAGAGAGAGAGAGAGAGAGGGGGGGACATAGAAGAGAGAGAGAGAGAGGGGGGGGGCATAGAAGAGAGAGAGAGAGAGGGGGGGGACATAGAAGAGAGAGAGAGAGAGGGGGGGACATAGAAGAGAGAGAGAGAGAGGGGGGGGACATAGAAGAGAGAGAGAGAGAGGGGGGGACATAGAAGAGAGAGAGAGAGAGGGGGGGGACATAGAAGAGAGAGAGAGAGAGGGGGGGACATAGAAGAGAGAGAGAGAGAGGGGGGGACATAGAAGAGAGAGAGAGAGAGGGGGGGACATAGAAGAGAGAGAGAGAGAGAGGGGGGGGACATAGAAGAGAGAGAGAGAGAGAGGGGGGGACATAGAAGAGAGAGAGAGAGAGGGGGGGACATAGAAGAGAGTGAGGGGAGATAGAGGAGAGACAGTGAGAGTGAGGGGAGATAGAGGAGAGACAGTGAGAGTGAGGGGAGATAGAGGAGAGACAGTGAGAGTGAGGGGAGATAGAGGAGAGACAGTGAGAGTGAGGGGAGATTGAGGAGAGACAGTGAGAGTGAGGGGAGATAGAGGAGAGACAGTGAGAGTGAGGGGAGATAGAGGAGAGACAGTGAGAGTGAGGGGAGATAGAGGAGAGACAGTGAGAGTGAGGGGAGATAGAGGAGAGACAGTGAGAGTGAGGGGAGATAGAGGAGAGACAGTGAGAGTGAGGGGAGATAGAGGAGAGACAGTGAGAGTGAGGGGAGATAGAGGAGAGACAGTGAGAGTGAGGGGAGATAGAGGAGAGACAGTGAGAGTGAGGGGAGATAGAGGAGAGACAGTGAGAGTGAGGGGAGATAGAGGAGAGACAGTGAGAGTGAGGGGAGATAGAGGAGAGACAGTGAGAGTGAGGGGAGATAGAGGAGAGAGAGAGATAAATAGAGAGAGAGATACCACTCTAAGCACCACACCCTTGCCAATTTTCCCTGCTCTGGAGAATGTAGGAGACTGGGATCTGGAACTCAACATAGATGATAAGTTCAAGACTGACAAGGAGGTCAACGTCCATGTGCAGCTGATTATGAATGAGGAGCAATCCTCTGGAGTTGACACCCTGTGAAGAGGTATGTATATTTCCATGTATAGATATATCTGTCTATGTCTATGTTATACTACAATGACGAGCCCTGATCATGTAGCTGGACTGACAGTGTTCTCTTCCCACGCAGCGTTCAACCATCTCATCACAGTGAATGACACCATGTCCTTCAGGTACTGGGTAAGCAAAGCAATGCCAGAAGAGGTGGCCTACAGATATGTCTGCATCCCTCATGTACCTGGGTTCTGGGATCACGTTGTGGTGGGAACCCGTCCCCTTCCCAGAACGGAGAAGCTGATCGGACCTGATGACTCCTTACCGAGATTGTTCAATGTGTCACTTGGGTCCTACAGGTTTCATTGGTGCTGTTTTGTCTTGAAGAAACAGATCATTTTGACTATGTGGTGCACTTCGTTGCCCAGGAGAGGGCAGTCTAAGGTCGTCACAGTTGTTGACAACACACTGAGAAACCTCACCTCGAGCATAGAGTTTAGAAGAATGGTATTCTATCTTTGTAGGTGGTTTACAGCTCAGTACGTGTCACCACAAGACAGGCGGCTTAACCTTGTGTTAGATTGTAAACCCAGTGAAGGTGCTACTTTGGTCCATGTCATAGCTTTGTTGGCCACCAGGATTGGGATGGAAACAGTAACACCTCACCTGGCCCAGCAACGGGCCAAAGATGATAGCAATTACTGTTTCAATGGCAGGAATGCCAACAGCATGTTCACATGCCCCTCAGACGGTAATTCAGGAGGTAATTACATCGATATTGTTGAGGAGTTTAGCTCCTACCACAACAGTGGCGATGATGTTATTGGTCTCACTCACATGTCCACAACCACAGAGTGTTACAGCTTCCTTTAAAGTAGAGCAATGATGTTTGTATATTGTTACCTCAGCCTACAAGAGTCTACATGTGGGACCGTGTGGTGACATGATGCCTAAAGGTTATTTTAGGTCTTGTTTGACAATGGGCCCTGACTGATAAAAATTAATATGGTGATGTTCTCAATGTCACATGTTTACGATTTTATATCTTACTTTAATTGACCATATTACACCTGGGTAATGTGTATACCCTTTTGTATCAGCCAACCTTATATATCTATTGCCTTGAAATAAAATATGTCTTGCATATACATATATCTTGGTTGTGCTTATTTGAAAGATGACAGCGACACCACATTTTGAAAGACAATTGATGTGACAGTAATTGAGAATGAACTGCCTATGATCGGGTGCACATCTATGTGGATTACTCTGTAAGTATACGGGAAAGCACGTTGGTATCGTGAACCAGACATCAAACGCTTGATAGTACAGACACCTTGGGCTATCCGATAGGACCGTGCAGGGAGATGACGAGAGCTACTACGAGCGGGTCCAGAGAGCATCTTTTCCGTTGCGAGAAGGAGCTTGCCGAAGCCGCTCTGGAAGACAGAGGGAGCTCCTACGTATTAGACATCTTCAGAAAACGTGAGCTTAGTCATCGTGAAAGGGTTCAGTGTGACAATGTCGACTACGAGCGTTACGGGTTGATCCCTATCCATCGGGACGTCAACTCCTAGGCTTACGTAAGTAAGGGTTTGGAAGTAAGCATTTCAAGGTAATGCCTACACCTGTTGTGTTTGATGCAGTTGACAAATACAATTTGATTTAATTTCATTTTAACTATGCGTTTAATACACTTTATGTTGGTGTTTCTTTTATTTTGGCAGATACAGTACATGTACTGTATGTCTTTTTGATAGTTATTTTTGTAGAAACTATTGATCCTCTTTGGCTAAATTATGCTCTGTTGTATTTTAAACATTGAGAGCGGGCTCCTGTGGTTGGATTAAAAAAATAATAATAATTGTAAAAAGTATTTATTTAGTATTTGTTTTGCCCCTTGGGCCCCCTACGGGCTTGGTCCCAGCTCCTGAATCACATATTTTACTAGTCACATTTATTTATTATGCAGTTTATATATTTTTATTAATCAATTAATTAAACAAGTGTCCCCCCTACATCCTCTCCTCCCCATCTGACAAATAACAAAGTGTCTGCAGCAGCAGGCCTCTACACTCATTGAGAGTGGGCTCCTGAATCCCCCTGTGGTTGGCGGTTGCAGTAAAAAATAAATATATACTACATACTGTATATTTTTTTATTTCTCCGGGGCCCAGGGGCAATAGCCCAGGTAAGCCAGCCCTTCCTATGTCAGAAAATAGCCAAGGCCTATTGACCTTATTCCTATGTGTTTCTGGATCAAGCAATACAATTTCTGAATCCTTAAAATGTACATGTTGGTGTCTTGAAGTTTCCTATGACCTATAGGCCAAGGGAAATGCATTCATTTTGCAATGTATTAGCCTATTTCTTAGGTCTATAGAATATTTAGTACACAAGTGAAATATCAACATCAGTCATGTCGATTGTATAGGATTCCAGCGCCTTGACAGATGCACACACACCACTGTGGTGACACGTCCCCTATATGACTATCTCTGTCCCCACGTTGTGATTCCCCTCCCCCACTCCACTTTACCGCGCAGAGCCAGAGAGGGAAAATCACTTTCATCTGGAGAAGCTCGTCCGTTAACACCGGGCGGCCCATCTGCAGGTCCCCGCTGTTCCTAAAAGAAAGGTGAGCAATATCATATTTTCAAGAATTGAAATGAAATGGAAAGTTATTTTCATGCTGTAGTACAATTCCACCACCATAAATCGTTGTATTGGTTTATGAACTATGTTAGCCTAGTTAGCTTGTTTGTTGCTAGTGCTAATGTTCGCTCACTATCTAGCTAATGCACTAGTGAGCCAATTTGGTTGACATTTGGGCGGGTAGCTTGATTAGTTAACATAACTGTTGATAAAGAGACTGATATTTTATGGCTATTTCAGTCAATTCTATCAGTGTGGTTATAAGTAACATGCATAGACAGCTAAATGGGACACGTGATCCCCATAGATGAACTTGAGACGGTAGCAGTTTGATAACATTAGATGGTGTTAGTTTAGCGAGCTAAAGTTGGCTGGCTGGAAACCAGGTGTTGTGCACCCCACCTTGCATCTCATAGCAGAGTGGAAGAGGGAAAGTCACAGATGGAATTTTTTACTGCTTCTAACGTGCTTGTTTTGTAGTCATCTAACAAACATACATTATGTCTCTTATAAATTGTAGGTTAAGCCATGAATGTTGATTGTCTGAAAGCCTTGGTATAGTTAAGCAGTAAAGCACAAGGAAAGGTTGAGGACTGTTCTTACGTAAGAGGCAACGCGGAGTGCCTGCCTGGTTACAGCCCTTAACCTTGGTATATTGGCCATATACCACAAACCCCCGAGGTGCCTTATTTCTTAAATATACCACAGTTTCAGCCAATCAACATCCAGGACCCAAACTACCCAGTTTATAATGTCTGCTTTATTCCACAGATTAAGGATAGATTTGAGTTGGCCTGACGGAGAGATCTTCCAGGCGACTCCGGCCCATGGAGGATGCAGAGCATCACATCAGATCAAACATTGATAAACCAGTACTTTACCAGCGTTTTATCAATATCTTTAAAGGTAAGGTGAAGATTGAATATATTTCTGACAGTCCTAAATATGACAGCTATGAATTAGATGAATCAGATGTACATTTTAGAGGTTAGTGGGAAACAGTGAATTGGGATATATGGGCACAGTCACCCAGGAAAAAAGGTTTAAAGGAATAGCTTGCCATGCCTTTGTATTATGGTCATAGGATTCTTAAAGGTCCACTACAGTCACACGATGCTCCATCTGAAATCTCCTTCCACCTGAAAAGGCCCACCTTGAAAACCAATCATTGGTTTAGAAGACAAAGTAAGAGTGACAACTGAATCTAGCCTCTTGAAAGGCAGAGCAGCGCATCCCCCTCCCTAAACCCCCTGCTGCACACCTGAACCTCATTTTGATTGGCAGTGATATGTGTGAGATCATTTTTAGACAGTGTGAGGTCATTTTATGAGAACAGTTGTTTTTGGAGAAGCTTGGCAAGTTGAATGGGGTGATCATGTGACCGGAGTGGACCTCCAGACAGTGATTATTCTCTGTAATAATTGACAAGCACAATGCAATATCTCCTAATGTTTGTATTTTGTGTCTGCTAAGGACGGGGAGTTTTTGCCACTGAATTCATATCCAAAGGAGACTTTGGAGTACCGAGGTGAACTGCTCACACAACAGGAGGGCGAGGTCCGAGCTGATCAGTACAATGATTCTGCAAAGGTGTTTCTTTTCGATATTCAATGGAAAGGAAGAACATGGTGGGAAGTAGGATTGATGAGAACAAAATAAACATATTAATGCCTTTTGAGATCTAAAAAAAGCAACAACATTAAAATGGAGACAGACATTTAAATGGTTGGTGGCACAATATGCACTGTAGGCTTATCTCAGGCCCAGATACTAATTTGACCTTGTCCCTGACCTAAACAGTAAGGAACAATATTAGTCTTCAAACCAACTGGTTCGCTATCAGAGCATCTGCACTCCTTTGTTAAACAACGCGTTAGGGACTTTTCTGCCCCTTTTCTGAAATAGAAACCCTGTGCTGCAATATCTTCATTAAACTGTGACATGTTATGTTTCTATGCAGCATTGATGCATCTGAAGAAGACTCCTCCCTTGGGAGACTCGTTAATGATGATCACTAAAGACTCAATCTCAAAATGAAGGCCATACAAGCAAACCATGAGCCACACTTGTGCCTCTTCGCGACTGGAGATATTGCAGCTGGCGAAGAGTTGACTTATAGTTACGGTGATTCAGACTGGCCATGGAGAACACAGGTGAGGAACTTTTTTTTTTTAAAGATGCTAAATGAAATTACCACCTATCTTGGAAGAGCCGGGAGGATGAGCAATTCACTACCCTGTCATGCAATATGTTGTGATGCAGACAGTGTCTCTTTACTACTAAGATGTAATTGATGTCTAATTGTTGTCTTGGTTCACTTAATTCAGGTCATCAAAACTGAATTGTCGTCCAGCCCAAAACCTGGTAAGAACTTTACTAAAGTCATAGATCAATATGAGTTTATTTTTTTCTATTATCACATTTACTATTTCACTTTCACAAATACACATTTATAGTCTAACATCAATTGCACTGGAATGCAGTGCACTTGTTGCATAAATCAAAAGTTACCTAAATATACAATACATTCAAATATATGAAATAAAAACCTTATCAATAAGAACTCAGTAGTTAGGCTCTTGTGGGCTCATTTAGTAGCCCAACTAATGAGGGATTTGCTCTTCTCCTGAAAAGTTCAGTCCTGCATCTGACCAGAATAGGATGTTCAAAACTAAACGCTACACCAGGCATTTCCTGTGTGCTTTCTTATACAGTAGGTCCCCAGATGTATACAATGCATTAGAACACGTTTTTTGATTTGAGGGGATATTTCAGTGTTTTAAAAATGTTGATTATGTTTCAGCATCCAGGGGTTTGTCAGTTTCTACAAACACAGTCTCTTAGTGCATAGATGTCTGACTGTTCTGCCTGTTGGTCACAGGCTGGGAGCAGAACAGGGGCTGTGGCAGAGCAGAGCACTTAGGGGTGAAGTCCCTTGCTCAAAGGCAAAACAGCAGTAGGTAGTACACAGGGATACACCCGTAACCCACCGGCTTCAATATCACCGTATACTACCTACTGCCGTTGTGCCCACCAGCAAGGCACTTTACAACACACACATCACAGGCTGATAGCATGCTCCATCTGAAATCTCCATACTGTACACTGTATTGTCCAGCCAGTCCCTTGCTCAAAGGCAAAACAGCAGTAGGTAGTACACAGGGATACACCGGTAACCCACCGGGCTTCAATATCCCCGTATACTACCTACTGCCGTTGTGCCCACCAGCAAGGCACTTTACAACACACACATCACAGGCTGATAGCAGGACAGGGGCTCCATAAAGTGATTGTTCTCTGTAATAATTAACTAGCACAATGCAATAACTCCTAATGTTTGTATTTTTGTGTCTGCTAAGGACGACAAGTTTTTGCCAATGAATTCCTGTATACAGTCGGCCCCCAGATGTAAACAATGCATTAGATCAGGGGTCGGCAACTAGGTTTGGCCCTGGGCCAATTTCTTTCTGAGCTAATAGTCGGCAGACCAGAACATAATTAGTATAATAACAGCCCAATTCATAGACCTATACAACGCTACAAATTATACACAATTTAACACCTGCTGGTTAGTATATTAATCCAATGTCAATAACATCACAATTTCCATCTGATTACACTGATAAAATCACCAGTCTATTAAATTTGTATTTATAAATTCTCTGTGCATTCTTATAATATTTCTTGTTTCAACACAACTGTTGCTGTTAGCAAATTATTCGATCTTAGACGTGCTTATGAATCAAAGCATGGTACTTTCAAAAGTGGCCTTTCCACTCAGAGGCCTGACTGACACAGAGAAATGTATGTGTCAACTGCTGGCTACTCGTCCGTTGTTTAACCCAACAACAGAAGATCACAACTGCTGGCTACTCGTCCGTTGTTTAACCCAACAACAGAAGGTCACAACTGCTGGCTACTCGTCCGTTGTTTAACCCAACAACAGAAGGTCACAACTGCTGGCTACTCGTCCGTTGTTTAACCCAACAACAGAAGGTCACAACTGCTGGCTACTCGTCCGTTGTTTAACCCAACAACAGAAGGTCACAACTGCTGGCTACTCGTCCGTTGTTTAACCCAACAACAGGTCACAACTGCTGGCTACTCGTCCGTTGTTTAACCCAACAACAGGTCACAACTGCTGGCTACTCGTCCGTTGTTTAACCCAACAACAGAAGGTCACAACTGCTGGCTACTCGTCCGTTGTTTAACCCAACAACAGAAGGTCACAACTGCTGGCTACTCGTCCGTTGTTTAACCCAACAACAGAAGGTCACAACTGCTGGCTACTCGTCCGTTGTTTAACCCAACAACAGAAGGTCACAACTGCTTCCCTAAAAGCTGTCAGGGTTTAAACATCTTATCTTTTCAGAAAGGGAATAGCAAATATATAATATAGAATATAGTATATAATAATATATAGGACACTGTATTGTCCAGCCCAGCCTTCTATAGTTACCCACTGTATTGTCCAGCCAGCCTTCTATAGTTACCCACTGTATTGTCCAGCCTAGCCTTCTATAGTTACCCACTGTATTGTCCAGCCAGCCTTCTATAGTTACCCACTGTATTGTCCAGCCAGCCTTCTATAGTTACCCACTGTATTGTCCAGTCAGCCTTCTATAGTTACCCACTGTATTGTCCTGCCAGTCTTCTATAGTTACCCACTGTATTGTCCAGCCAGCCTTCTATAGTTACCCACGGTATTGTCCAGCCTTCTATAGTTACCCACTGTATTGTCCAGCCCAGCCTTCTATAGTTACCCACTGTATTGTCCTGCCAGCCTTCTATAGTTACCCACTGTATTGTCCTGCCAGTCTTCTATAGTTACCCACTGTATTGTCCAGCCTTCTATAGTTACCCACTGTATTGTCCAGCCCAGCCTTCTATAGTTACCCACTGTATTGTCCAGCCAGCCTTCTATAGTTACCCACTGTATTGTCCAGCCCAGCCTTCTATAGTTACCCACTGTATTGTCCAGCCAGCCTTCTATAGTTACCCACTGTATTGTCCAGCCAGCCTTCTATAGTTACCCACTGTATTGTCCAGCCAGCCTTCTATAGTTACCCACTGTATTGTCCAGCCCAGCCTTCTATAGTTACCCACTGTATTGTCCAGCCAGCCTTCTATAGTTACCCACTGTATTGTCCAGCCTAGCCTTCTATAGTTACCCACTGTATTGTCCAGCCAGCCTTCTATAGTTACCCACTGTATTGTCCAGCCAGCCTTCTATAGTTACCCACTGTATTGTCCAGTCAGCCTTCTATAGTTACCCACTGTATTGTCCTGCCAGTCTTCTATAGTTACCCACTGTATTGTCCAGCCAGCCTTCTATAGTTACCCACTGTATTGTCCAGCCTTCTATAGTTACCCACTGTATTGTCCAGCCCAGCCTTCTATAGTTACCCACTGTATTGTCCTGCCAGCCTTCTATAGTTACCCACTGTATTGTCCTGCCAGTCTTCTATAGTTACCCACTGTATTGTCCAGCCTTCTATAGTTACCCACTGTATTGTCCAGCCCAGCCTTCTATAGTTACCCACTGTATTGTCCAGGCCAGCCTTCTATAGTTACCCACTGTATTGTCCAGCCAGCCTTCTATAGTTACCCACTGTATTGTCCAGCCAGCCTTCTATAGTTACCCACTGTATTGTCCAGCCAGCCTTCTATAGTTACCCACTGTATTGTCCAGCCAGCCTTCTATAGTTACCCACTGTATTGTCCAGCCAGCCTTCTATAGTTACCCACTGTATTGTCCAGCCAGCCTTCTATAGTTACCCACTGTATTGTCCAGCCAGCCTTCTATAGTTACCCACTCTATTGTCCAGCCAGCCTTCTATAGTTACCCACTGTATTGTCCAGCCAGCCTTCTATAGTTACCCACTGTATTGTCCAGCCCAGCCTTCTATAGTTACCCACTGTATTGTCCAGCCAGCCTTCTATAGTTACCCACTGTATTGTCCAGCCAGCCTTCTATAGTTACCCACTGTATTGTCCAGCCAGCCTTCTATAGTTACCCACTCTATTGTCCAGCCAGCCTTCTATAGTTACCCACTGTATTGTCCAGCCAGCCTTCTATAGTTACCCACTGTATTGTACAGCCAGCCTTCTATAGTTACCCACTGTATTGTCCAGCCAGCCTTCTATAGTTACCCACTGTATTGTCCAGCCAGCCTTCTATAGTTACCCACTGTATTGTCCAGCCCAGCCTTCTATAGTTACCCACTGTATTGTCCAGCCAGCCTTCTATAGTTACCCACTGTATTGTCCAGCCAGCCTTCTATAGTTACCCACTGTATTGTCCAGCCGAGCCTTCTATAGTTACCCACTGTATTGTCCAGCCAGCCTTCTATAGTTACCCACTGTATTGTCCAGCCAGCCTTCTATAGTTACCCACTGTATTGTCCAGCCAGCCTTCTATAGTTACCCACTCTATTGTCCAGCCAGCCTTCTATAGTTACCCACTGTATTGTCCAGCCAGCCTTCTATAGTTACCCACTGTATTGTCCAGCCAGCCTTCTATAGTTACCCACTGTATTGTCCAGCCCAGCCTTCTATAGTTACCCACTGTATTGTCCAGCCAGCCTTCTATAGTTACCCACTGTATTGTCCAGCCAGCCTTCTATAGTTACCCACTGTATTGTCCAGCCCAGCCTTCTATAGTTACCCACTGTATTGTCCAGCCAGCCTTCTATAGTTACCCACTCTATTGTCCAGCCAGCCTTCTATAGTTACCCACTGTATTGTCCAGCCAGCCTTCTATAGTTACCCACTGTATTGTCCAGCCAGCCTTCTATAGTTACCCACTGTATTGTCCAGCCCAGCCTTCTATAGTTACCCACTGTATTGTTCAGCCAGCCTTCTATAGTTACCCACTGTATTGTCCAGCCAGCCTTCTATAGTTACCCACTGTATTGTCCAGACAGCCTTCTATAGTTACCCACTGTATTGTCCAGCCCAGCCTTCTATAGTTACCCACTGTATTGTCCAGCCAGCCTTCTATAGTTACCCACTGTATTGTCCAGCCCAGCCTTCTATAGTTACCCACTGTATTGTCCAGCCAGCCTTCTATAGTTACCCACTGTATTGTCCAGCCAGCCTTCTATAGTTACCCACTGTATTGTCCAGCCCAGCCTTCTATAGTTACCCACTGTATTGTCCAGCCAGCCTTCTATAGTTACCCACTGTATTGTCCAGCCCAGCCTTCTATAGTTACCCACTGTATTGTTCAGCCAGCCTTCTATAGTTACCCACTGTATTGTCCAGCCCAGCCTTCTATAGTTACCCACTGTATTGTCCAGCCAGCCTTCTATAGTTACCCACTGTATTGTCCAGCCCAGCCTTCTATAGTTACCCACTGTATTGTCCAGCCAGCCTTCTATAGTTACCCACTGTATTGTCCAGCCCAGCCTTCTATAGTTACCCACTGTATTGTTCAGCCAGCCTTCTATAGTTACCCACTGTATTGTCCAGCCAGCCTTCTATAGTTACCCACTGTATTGTCCAGCCCAGCCTTCTATAGTTACCCACTGTATTGTCCAGCCCAGCCTTCTATAGTTACCCACTGTATTGTCCAGCCAGCCTTCTATAGTTACCCACTGTATTGTCCAGCCCAGCCTTCTATAGTTACCCACTGTATTGTCCAGTCAGCCTTCTATAGTTACCCACTGTATTGTTCAGCCAGCCTTCTATAGTTACCCACTGTATTGTTCAGCCAGCCTTCTATAGTTACCCACTGTATTGTCCAGCCAGCCTTCTATAGTTACCCACTGTATTGTCCAGCCCAGCCTTCTATAGTTACCCACTGTATTGTTCAGCCAGCCTTCTATAGTTACCCACTGTATTGTCCAGCCAGCCTTCTATAGTTACCCACTGTATTGTTCAGCCAGCCTTCTATAGTTACCCACTGTATTGTCCAGCCCAGCCTTCTATAGTTACCCACTGTATTGTCCAGCCAGCCTTCTATAGTTACCCACTGTATTGTCCAGCCAGCCTTCTATAGTTACCCACTGTATTGTCCAGCCAGCCTTCTATAGTTACCCACTGTATTGTCCAGCCAGTTTTCTATAGTTACCCACTGTATTGTCCAGCCAGCCTTCTATAGTTACCCACTGTATTGTCCAGCCCAGCCTTCTATAGTTACCCACTGTATTGTCCAGCCACCCTTCTATAGTTACCCACTGTATTGTCCAGCCCAGCCTTCTATAGTTACCCACTGTATTGTCCAGTCAGCCTTCTATAGTTACCCACTGTATTGTCCAGCCAGCCTTCTATAGTTACCCACTGTATTGTCCAGCCCAGCCTTCTATAGTTACCCACTGTATTGTCCAGCCAGCCTTCTATAGTTACCCACTGTATTGTCCAGCCAGCCTTCTATAGTTACCCACTGTATTGTCCAGCCAGCCTTCTATAGTTACCCACTGTATTGTCCAGCCAGCCTTCTATAGTTACCCGCTGTATTGTCCAGCCCAGCCTTCTATAGTTACACACTGTATTGTCCAGCCAGCCTTCTATAGTTACCCACTGTATTGTCCAGCCAGCCTTCTATAGTTACCCATTGTATTGTCCAGCCCAGCCTTCTATAGTTACCCACTGTATTGTCCAGTCAGCCTTCTATAGTTACCCACTGTATTGTTCAGCCAGCCTTCTATAGTTACCCACTGTATTGTTCAGCCAGCCTTCTATAGTTACCCACTGTATTGTCCAGCCAGCCTTCTATAGTTACCCACTGTATTGTCCAGCCCAGCCTTCTATAGTTACCCACTGTATTGTTCAGCCAGCCTTCTATAGTTACCCACTGTATTGTCCAGCCAGCCTTCTATAGTTACCCACTGTATTGTTCAGCCAGCCTTCTATAGTTACCCACTGTATTGTCCAGCCCAGCCTTCTATAGTTACCCACTGTATTGTCCAGCCAGCCTTCTATAGTTACCCACTGTATTGTCCAGCCAGCCTTCTATAGTTACCCACTGTATTGTCCAGCCAGCCTTCTATAGTTACCCACTGTATTGTCCAGCCAGTTTTCTATAGTTACCCACTGTATTGTCCAGCCAGCCTTCTATAGTTACCCACTGTATTGTCCAGCCCAGCCTTCTATAGTTACCCACTGTATTGTCCAGCCACCCTTCTATAGTTACCCACTGTATTGTCCAGCCCAGCCTTCTATAGTTACCCACTGTATTGTCCAGTCAGCCTTCTATAGTTACCCACTGTATTGTCCAGCCAGCCTTCTATAGTTACCCACTGTATTGTCCAGCCAGCCTTCTATAGTTACCCACTGTATTGTCCAGCCAGCCTTCTATAGTTACCCGCTGTATTGTCCAGCCCAGCCTTCTATAGTTACACACTGTATTGTCCAGCCAGCCTTCTATAGTTACCCACTGTATTGTCCAGCCAGCCTTCTATAGTTACCCACTGTATTGTCCAGCCCAGCCTTCTATAGTTACCCACTGTATTGTCCAGCCAGCCTTCTATAGTTACCCACTGTATTGTCCAGCCAGCCTTCTATAGTTACCCACTGTATTGTCCAGCCAGCCTTCTATAGTTACCCACTGTATTGTCCAGCCAGCCTTCTATGGTTACCTTTTCTATTGTCCAGCCAGCCTTCTATAGTTACCCACTGTATTGTCCAGCCCAGCCTTCTATAGTTACCCACTGTATTGTCCAGCCTTCTATAGTTACCCACTGTATTGTCCAGCCAGCCTTCTATAGTTACCCACTGTGTTGTCCAGCCCAGCCTTCTATAGTTACCCACTGTATTGTCCAGCCAGCCTTCTATAGTTACCCACTGTATTGTCCAGCCCAGCCTTCTATAGTTACCCACTGTATTGTCCAGCCCAGCCTTCTATAGTTACCCACTGTATTGTCCAGCCAGCCTTCTATAGTTACCTGTGTGTAGGGAAAATGTTTTGGAGGAGAAAAGAAAAGCAGTCATTCTTTCAATCATGTCAATAACTGTTTTATCCTCCCTGTAGTCCCACGTTAAGTCCAAGTGATTGATGATGTCAATAACTGTTTCATCCTCCCTGTAGTCCATGTTAAGTCCAAGTGATTGATGATGTCAATAACTGTTTTATCCCTCCCTGTAGTCCCACGTTAAGTCCAAGTGAATGATGATGTCACTAACTGTTTTATCCCCCCTGTAGTCCCACGTTAAGTCCAAGTGATTGATGATGTTAGTAACTGTTTTATCCTCCCTGTAGTCACTCAATAAACAAACCTCAGCTACAAACTCCTCATCAAGCATTTACACTAGTATTGACAGGACCCGGTAATCATTTACACCAGTATTGACAGGACCCGGTAATCATTTACACCAGTATTGTCAGGACCCGGTAATCATTTACACCAGTATGTGTTGGGTTTGTTGTGGCGGCAATTGCAGAGAAATGCAATGATCTCCGTCCCTAAACTCTCATCCTCTCTTGAGAGCATTAGGCCTACCCTTACTTAGTATGTATCCCTTATTACTATCAATGGCTACATCAAGCTTGTGACTCTACAAACTTGTTGGATACATTTGTAGTTTGTTTTGGTTGTTTCTGATTTATTTTATGCCCAATTGAAATGAATTCTAAATAATATGTTGTGTAATTCTGGAGTCCTCTTTATTGTAAATAAGACTAATGTTTTGTAAACACTTTTGCCTGCCCCCCCCCCATTGGATATGTTTCATGCTGAATGTCCATCAGTCAGCTACCCTCCCCTTAGTCAGCTCCTGAACAGTGGGTTAACTGCCTTGTTCAGGGGCAGAACAACAGATTGCTACCCTCCCCTTAGTCAGCTCCTGAACAGTGGGTTAACTGCCTTGTTCAGGGGCAGAACAACAGATTGCTACCCTCCCTTAGTCAGCTCCTGAACAGTGGGTTAACTGCCTTGTTCAGGGGCTGAACAACAGATTGCTACCCTCCCCTTAGTCAGCTCCTGAACAGTGGGTTAACTGCCTTGTTCAGGGGCAGAACAACAGATTGCTAGCCTCCCCTTAGTCAGCTCCTGAACAGTGGGTTAACTGCCTTGTTCAGGGGCAGAACAACAGATTTCTACCCTCCCCTTAGTCAGCTCCTGAACAATGGGTTAACTGCCTTGTTCAGGGGCAGAACAACAGATTGCTAGCCTCCCCTTAGTCAGCTCCTGAACAGTGGGTTAACTGCCTTGTTCGGGGGCAGAACAACAGATTGCTACCCTCCCCTTAGTCAGCTCCTGAACAGTGGGTTAACTGCCTTGTTCAGGGGCAGAACAACAGATTGCTAGCCTCCCCTTAGTCAGCTCCTGAACAGTGGGTTAACTGCCTTGTTCAGGGGCAGAACAACAGATTGCTACCCTCCCTTAGTCAGCTCCTGAACAGTGGGTTAACTGCCTTGTTCAGGGGCTGAACAACAGATTGCTACCCTCCCCTTAGTCAGCTCCTGAACAGTGGGTTAACTGCCTTGTTCAGGGGCAGAACAACAGATTGCTACCCTCCCCTAAGCTCAGGACAACATCTGTGGATATCCTTTATATACACCGCTATCTAGAACCTAAAAGGGTTCTTTGGGTCTTTCTGCCCCCACAGGATTGTGGGTGTGTACTGAGCATTAGCCTACAAAATAGGTAATGGAATGATTACAAATCATCAGGACATGATTGTACAGCTATTGGTTTGGTAAATAAGAGTTGATATGTTGGAGTAAAACAGGTCAGGTTTTCAGTGATCAGACAATGTATTCAGTAAAACAAATGTATCAATTCTGATTTGATTTGATGATTTCAGCTCAAACAAATGCTTGGATATGATTCTGAAGACTCAATCAGCAGCATCGAAATAACAGAAGATGAGTATGTGCCAGGAACAGAAAGTGAAAGTGAGAGCAGCATAGATATCTCTGAATGTACATTTGATATTTTTGTACTCCAGGGAACTATACTGTACCCTTATTTCTACGTGTCTGTATGCCTGTCCGCCCGTCTGTCCCTCTTCCTGCCTGTCCTCCCGTCTGTCCCTCTTCCTGCCTGTCTGCCCGTCTGTCCCTCTTCCTGCCTGGCCGACCGTCTGTCCCTCTTCCTGCCTGTCTGCCCGTCTGTCCCTCTTCCTGCCTGTCCGCCCGTCTGTACCTCTTCCTGCCTGTCCGCCCGTCTGTCCCTCTTCCTGCCTGTCTGCCCGTCTGTCCCTCTTCCTGCCTGTCCGCCCGTCTGTACCTCTTCCTGCCTGG
Source organism: Salvelinus alpinus (assembly GCF_045679555.1). Classification (NCBI taxonomy): domain Eukaryota; kingdom Metazoa; phylum Chordata; class Actinopteri; order Salmoniformes; family Salmonidae; genus Salvelinus; species Salvelinus alpinus. Next base: position 11,296,511 of record NC_092086.1, read on the forward strand.
CCGACCGTCTGTCCCTCTTCCTGCCTGTCTGCCCGTCTGTCCCTCTTCCTGCCTGTCTGCCCGTCTGTCCCTCTTCCTGCCTGTCTGCCCGTCTGTCCCTCTTCCTGCCTGTCCGCCCGTCTGTACCTCTTCCTGCCTGGCCGACCGTCTGTCCCTCTTCCTGCCTGTCTGCCCGTCTGTCCCTCTTCCTGCCTGTCTGCCCGTCTGTCCCTCTTCCTGCCTGTCCGCCCGTCTGTACCTCTTCCTGCCTGGCCGACCGTCTGTCCCTCTTCCTGCCTGTCTGCCCGTCTGTCCCTCTTCCTGCCTGTCCGCCCGTCTGTACCTCTTCCTGCCTGTCCGCCCGTCTGTCCCTCTTCCTGCCTGTCTGCCCGTCTGTACCTCTTCCTGCCTGTCCGCCCGTCTGTACCTCTTCCTGCCTGTCCGCCCGTCTGTACCTCTTCCTGCCTGTCTGCCCGTCTGTCCCTCTTCCTGCCTGTCTGCCCGTCTGTCCCTCTTCCTGCCTGTCCGCCCGTCTGTACCTCTTCCTGCCTGGCCGACCGTCTGTCCCTCTTCCTGCCTGTCTGCCCGTCTGTCCCTCTTCCTGCCTGTCCGCCCGTCTGTACCTCTTCCTGCCTGTCCGCCCGTCTGTACCTCTTCCTGCCTGTCCGCCCGTCTGTCCCTCTTCCTGCCTGTCTGCCCGTCTGTCCCTCTTCCTGCCTGTCCGCCCGTCTGTACCTCTTCCTGCCTGGCCGACCGTCTGTCCCTCTTCCTGCCTGTCTGCCCGTCTGTCCCTCTTCCTGCCTGTCCGCCCGTCTGTACCTCTTCCTGCCTGTCCGCCCGTCTGTCCCTCTTCCTGCCTGTCTGCCCGTCTGTACCTCTTCCTGCCTGTCCGCCCGTCTGTACCTCTTCCTGCCTGTCCGCCCGTCTGTCCCTCTTCCTGCCTGCCCGCCTCCCTGTTTGTTTGATTTTGTAAATTAAAAAATCTGACCATCAAAAATCTGTCCTCCTCATTCCCTGACTTTTCCGGATTGTTTGTATTTTACACTGTTCATTTGTCAGAATTTTGAAATCTCAAACAAAAGTATTTAGAGCATTTTTCACACTTAAAACTGAATCCGCCGAGACAATGTGCTGTAGGAAGTTGGTACCCAGCCAGGTGCTGATGCAACTCTCCTGACTGAGTGACAAACTGAATCCGCCGAGACAATGTGCTGTAGGAAGTTGGTACCCAGCCAGGTGCTGATGCAACTCTCCTGACTGAGTGACAAACTGAATCCACCAAGACAATGTGCTGTAGGAAGTTGGTACCCAGCCAGGTGCTGATGCAACTCTCCTGACTGAGTGACAAACTGAATCCACCAAGACAATGTGCTGTAGGAAGTTGGTACCCAGCCAGGTGCTGATGCAACTCTCCTGACTGAGTGACAAACTGAATCCGCCGAGACAATGTGCTGTAGGAAGTTGGTACCCAGCCAGGTGCTGATGCAACTCTCCTGACTGAGTGACAAACTGAATCCGCCAAGACAATGTGCTGTAGGAAGTTGGTACCCAGCCAGGTGCTGATGCAACTCTCCTGACTGAGTGACAAACTGAATCCGCCGAGACAATGTGCTGTAGGAAGTTGGTACCCAGCCAGGTGCTGATGCAACTCTCCTGACTGAGTGACAAACTGAATCCACTAAGACAATGTGCTGTAGGAAGTTGGTACCCAGCCAGGTGCTGATGCAACTCTCCTGACTGAGTGACAAACTGAATCCGCCAAGACAATGTGCTGTAGGAAGTTGGTACCCAGCCAGGTGCTGATGCAACTCTCCTGACTGAGTGACAAACTGATGAATGGGTGATAATTGTGCACCTTCACAATTACATTTAAATTAGGCCTGAGTGATTAGGAGGGTGAAGAGGTTGAATTAATTTGAGTGTATTGATGAGTTTGTTATGCCTATTTATCAGCAGCAAATCATTTGACCGCATGACTTGTGGGTTGATACCATTACTTTTACATTTTACTTTGTACAAATTCAAAAAGGGCACTCGCACATCTGAGCAATCGTATTTGCAGGTGCAACAATTGAACAAGATGAAGGAAGAAGGAAACCGCACACTGCTCTTGATAGTATCACCGATATTTAATAAGCTTAAGGCCACACGGCCTTCGTCAGAGCTATCAAGAGCAGTGTGCGGTTTCCTTTTTCCTTCACCTTTTACTTTGTAAAAAACAGTTATGGGACTGTTTTATTTACTACAACTCTCTTTAATATTTATCACATTTATTGTAAATAAGAACATTTTAAATGTTGCACTAGGCCTTCTAAATAATTCATATTGGGCGGGAAACAATCGATGCCAGACAACCTGATCAGCCGGCGCATTGAAACTACACCTGAAACGATACCACATGTTCACACATAAGAGTTAGCCTATAGACACGTTTACACTGGCAGTCGGATGAGGGACAATATATTAGGCCTATTATTTGTCAAATTGTACATGAAGAGATGGGCGCATCGCTTTATCAAATCCGCCACATGCAGGTAAAACATTGTGATTTCTATATAGTATCTGAAAAAGCAGATTCTGCACTTTTTATGACACTTACCTTTGATAAATAACTGAATTCAAGAGGTGCAGCTCTTTTTTTCAAATTTAACTTTTTCCAAGAATATTCGTGCTGTCCCTGCATTCAGCTCATGACCACTCGACAGCATAGCTCTGGCTACTAAGCAGAAACTAGTAACATAATAAACGTAACATTAAAATATGCTATTCTGTTGTTAATTGATGAATGGGCCCCAGCAAACAGAAACATACGAATAATGGTGCATGTGATTTCAGTTAAGTTGTTGTTTGCGCCAAGGTCGAAACCAAGTACTTGCTCAATGTCTTTCCCTATCTGGTGAAAGATGAAACCAGGCCAGCGGGTGAGATACTAGTGTTGAAACTCGTGGACAAAGGCAGGAACAATGATCCTAAGCCCGGACTTGAACCCGATCGAACATCTCTGGAGAGACCTGAAAATAGCTGTGCAGCGACGCTCCCCATCCAACCTGACAGAGCTTGAGAGGATCTGCAGACGTCGTCCTGAATAATTACTGCTGACTAATCTCTCCTCTCTCTCTCTCCCTCTCTCCCTCCCTCTCTCTCTTGCTCTCCCTCTCCCTCCATCTCTCTCTTGCTCTCCCTCCACAGCAACTCATAACTCTCAGTGAGTCACTGATATCACCCAGCCCATCAGGGCTCAAAGGCCCCCAATAACCAAATATAAAGCAACTTCCACACATCCTCTGTCTCCCCTCCCTCTCTCTCTTTCCCTCTGTTCTGACTCTCTACCCTCTCTCTCTCTCTTTCCCTCTGTTCTGACTCTCTACCCTCCCTCTCTCTCTCTTTCCCTCTGTTCTGACCCTCTACCCTCCCTCTCTCTCTCTTTCCCTCTGTTCTGACTCTCTACCCTCCCTCTCTATCTCTTTCCCTCTGTTCTGACTCTCTACCCTCACTCTCTCTCTCTTTCCCTCTGTTCTGACTCTCTACCATCCCTCTCTCTCTCTTTCCCTCTGTTCTGACTCTCTACCCTCACTCTCTATCTCTTTCCCTCTGTTCTGACTCTCTACCCTCCCTCTCTATCTCTTTCCCTCTGTTCTGACTCTCTACCCTCACTCTCTCTCTCTTTCCCTCTGTTCTGACTCTCTACCCTCCCTCTCTCTCTCTTTCCCTCTGTTCTGACTCTACCCTCCCTCTCTCTCTCTCTTTCCCTCTGTTCTGACTCTCTACCCTCTCTCTCTTTCCCTCTGTTCTGACTCTCTACCCTCCCTCTCTATCTCTTTCCCTCTGTTCTGACTCTCTACCCTCCCTCTCTTCCTTTCCCTCTGTTCTGACTCTCTACCCTCCCTCTCTCTCTCTTTCCCTCAGTTCTGACTCTCTACCCTCCCTCTCTCCCTTTCCCTCTGGTCTGACTCTCTACCCTCCCTCTCTCTCTCTTTCCCTCTGTTCTGACTCTCTACCCTCCCTCTCTCTCTTCCCTCTGTTCTGACTCTCTACCCTCCCCCTCTCTCTCTTTCCCTCTGTTCCGACTCTCTACCATCCCTCTCTCTTTCCCTCTGTTCTGACTCTCTACCCTCCCTCTCTCCCTTTCCCTCTGTTCTGACTCTCTACCCTCCCTCTCTCTCTTTCCCTCTGTTCTGACTCTCTACCCTCTCTCTCTCTCTTTCCCTCTGTTCTGACTCTCTACCCTTCCTCTCTCTCTCTTTCCCTCTGTTCTGACCCTCTACCCTCCCTCTCTCTCTCTTTCCCTCTGTTCTGACTCTCTACCCTCCCTCTCTATCTCTTTCCCTCTGTTCTGACTCTCTACCCTCACTCTCTCTCTCTTTCCCTCTGTTCTGACTCTCTACCATCCCTCTCTCTCTCTTTCCCTCTGTTCTGACTCTCTACCCTCCCTCTCTATCTCTTTCCCTCTGTTCTGACTCTCTACCCTCCCTCTCTATCTCTTTCCCTCTGTTCTGACTCTCTACCCTCACTCTCTCTCTCTTTCCCTCTGTTCTGACTCTCTACCCTCCCTCTCTCTCTCTTTCCCTCTGTTCTGACTCTACCCTCCCTCTCTCTCTCTTTCCCTCTGTTCTGACTCTCTACCCTCTCTCTCTTTCCCTCTGTTCTGACTCTCTACCCTCCCTCTCTATCTCTTTCCCTCTGTTCTGACTCTCTACCCTCCCTCTCTTCCTTTCCCTCTGTTCTGACTCTCTACCCTCCCTCTCTCTCTCTTTCCCTCCGTTCTAACTCTCTACCCTCCCTCTCTCTCTTTCCCTCTGGTCTGACTCTCTACCCTCCCTCTCTCTCTCTTTCCCTCTGTTCTGACTCTCTACCCTCCCTCTCTCTCTTCCCTCTTTTCTGGCTCTCTATCCTCCCCCTCTCTCTCTTTCCCTCTGTTCCGACTCTCTACCATCCCTCTCTCTTTCCCTCTGTTCTGACTCTCTACCCTCCCTCTCTCCCTTTCCCTCTGTTCTGACTCTCTACCCTCCCTCTCTCTCTTTCCCCCTGTTCTGACTCTCTACCCTCCCTCTCTCTCTTTCCCTCTGTTCTGACCCTCTACCCTCCCTCTCTCTCTCTTTCCCTCTGTTCTGACTCTCTCCCCTCCCTCTCTATCTCTTTCCCTCTGTTCTGACTCTCTACCCTCACTCTCTCTCTCTTTCCCTCTGTTCTGACTCTCTACCACCCCTCTCTCTCTCTTTCCCTCTGTTCTGACTCTCTACCCTCCCTCTCTATCTCTTTCCCTCTGTTCTGACTCTCTACCCTCCCTCTCTATCTCTTTCCCTCTGTTCTGACTCTCTACCCTCACTCTCTCTCTCTTTCCCTCTGTTCTGACTCTCTACCCTCCCTCTCTCTCTCTTTCCCTCTGTTCTGACCCTCTACCCTCCCTCTCTCTCTCTTTCCCTCTGTTCTGACTCTCTACCCTCCCTCTCTATCTCTTTCCCTCTGTTCTGACTCTCTACCCTCACTCTCTCTCTCTTTCCCTCTGTTCTGACTCTCTACCATCCCTCTCTCTCTCTTTCCCTCTGTTCTGACTCTCTACCCTCCCTCTCTATCTCTTTCCCTCTGTTCTGACTCTCTACCCTCCCTCTCTATCTCTTTCCCTCTGTTCTGACTCTCTACCCTCACTCTCTCTCTCTTTCCCTCTGTTCTGACTCTCTACCCTCCCTCTCTCTCTCTTTCCCTCTGTTCTGACTCTACCCTCCCTCTCTCTCTCTTTCCCTCTGTTCTGACTCTCTACCCTCTCTCTCTCTTCCCTCTGTTCTGACTCTCTACCCTCCCTCTCTATCTCTTTCCCTCTGTTCTGACTCTCTACCCTCCCTCTCTTCCTTTCCCTCTGTTCTGACTCTCTACCCTCCCTCTCTCTCTCTTTCCCTCAGTTCTGACTCTCTACCCTCCCTCTCTCCCTTTCCCTCTGGTCTGACTCTCTACCCTCCCTCTCTCTCTCTTTCCCTCTGTTCTGACTCTCTACCCTCCCTCTCTCTCTTCCCTCTGTTCTGACTCTCTACCCTCCCCCTCTCTCTCTTTCCCTCTGTTCCGACTCTCTACCATCCCTCTCTCTTTCCCTCTGTTCTGACTCTCTACCCTCCCTCTCTCTCTTTCCCTCTGTTCTGACCCTCTACCCTCCCTCTCTCTCTCTTTCCCTCTGTTCTGACTCTCTCCCCTCCCTCTCTATCTCTTTCCCTCTGTTCTGACTCTCTACCCTCACTCTCTCTCTCTTTCCCTCTGTTCTGACTCTCTACCATCCCTCTCTCTCTCTTTCCCTCTGTTCTGACTCTCTACCCTCCCTCTCTATCTCTTTCCCTCTGTTCTGACTCTCTACCCTCCCTCTCTATCTCTTTCCCTCTGTTCTGACTCTCTACCCTCACTCTCTCTCTCTTTCCCTCTGTTCTGACTCTCTACCCTCACTCTCTCTCTCTTTCCCTCTGTTCTGACTCTCCACCCTCTCTATCTCTTTCCCTCTGTTCTGACTCTACCCTCCCTCTCTCTCTCTTTCCCTCTGTTCTGACTCTACCTTCCCTCTCTCTCTCTTTCCCTCTGTTCTGACTCTCTACCCTCTCTCTCTTTCCCTCTGTTCTGACTCTCTACCCTCCCTCTCTATCTCTTTCCCTCTGTTCTGACTCTCTACCCTCCCTCTCTCCCTTTCCCTCTGTTCTGACTCTCTACCCTCCCTCTCTCTCTCTTTCCCTCAGTTCTGACTCTCTACCCTCCCTCTCTCCCTTTCCATCTGGTCTGACTCTCTACCCTCCCTCTCTCTCTCTTTCCCTCTGTTCTGACTCTACCCTCCCTCTCTCTCTTCCCTCTGTTCTGACTCTCTACCCTCCCCCTCTCTCTCTTTCCCTCTGTTCCGACTCTCTACCATCCCTCTCTCTTTCCCTCTGTTCTGACTCTCTACCCTCCCTCTCTCTCCTTTCCCTCTGTTCTGACTCTCTACCCTCCCTCTCTCTCTTTCCCTCTGTTCTGACTCTCTACCCTCCCTCTCTCTCTTTCCCTCTGTTCTGACTCTCTCCCCTCCCTCTCTCTCTCTTTCCCTCTGTTCTGACTCTCTACCCTCCCTATCTCTCTCTTTCCCTCTGTTCTGACTCTCTACCCTCCCTCTCTCTCTCTTTCCCTCTGTTCTGACACTCTACCCTCCCTCTCTCTCTTTCCCTCTGTTCTGACTCTCTACCCTCCCTCTCTCTCTCTCTCTTTCCCTCTGTTCTGACTCTCTACCCTCCCTCTCTCTCTCTTTCCCTCTGTTCTGACTCTCTACCCTCACTCTCTCTCCTTCCCTCTGTTCTGACTCTCTACCATCCCTCTCTCTCTCTTTCCCTCTGTTCTGACTCTCTACCCTCCCTCTCTCTCTTTCCCTCTGTTCTGACTCCCCTCCCTCTCTCTCTCTCTTTCCCTCTGTTCTGACTCTCTACCCTCCCACTCTCTCTATCTTTCCCTCTGTTCTGACTCTCTCCCCTCCCTCTCTTTCCCTCTGTTCTGACTCTCTACCCTCCCTCTCTCTCTTTTTCCCTCTGTTCTCACTCTCTACCCTCCCACTCTCTCTCTCTTTCCCTCTGTTCTGACTATCTACCCTCCCTCTCTCTCTCTTTTTCCCTCTGTTCTGATTCTCTACCCTCCCACTCTCTCTCTCTTTCCCTCTGTTCTGACTCTCTCCCCTCCCTCTCTCTCTCTCTTTCCCTCTGTTCTGACTCTCTCCCCTCCCTCTCTTTCCCTCTGTTCTGACTCTCTACCCTCCCTCTCTCTCTTTCCCTCTGTTCTGACTCTCTACCCTCCCTCTCTCTCTTTCCCTCTGTTCTGACTCTCTACCCTCCCTCTCTCTCTCTTTCCCTCTGTTCTGACTATCTACCCTCCCTCTCTCTCTTTTTCCCTCTGTTCTGATTCTCTACCCTCCCACTCTCTCTCTCTTTCCCTCTGTTCTGACTCTCTCCTCTCCCTCTCGCTCTCTTTCCCTCTGTTCTGACTCTCTCCTCTCCCTCTCTTTCCCTCTGTTCTGACTCTCTCCCCTCCCTCTCTCTCTCTCGCTTTCCCTCTGTTCTGACTCTCTACCCTCCCACTCTCTCTATCTTTCCCTCTGTTCTGACTCTCTACCCTCCCTCTCTCTCTTTCCCTCTGTTCTGACTCTCTACCCTCCCTCTCTCTCTTTCCCTCTGTTCTGACTCTCTACCCTCCCTCTCTCTCTTTCCCTCTGTTCTGACCCTCTACCCTCCTCTCTCTCTCTCTCTTTCCCTCTGTTCTGACTCTCTACCCTCCCTCTGTTCTGATTCTCTACCCTCCCTCTCTCTCTCTTTCCCTCTGTTCTGACTCTCTACCCTCCCTCTCTCTCTCTTTCCCTCTGTTCTGACTCTCTACCCTCCCTCTCTCTCTCTTTCCCTCTGTTCTGACTCTCTACCCTCCCTCTCTCTCTTTCCCTCTGTTCTGACTCTACCCTCCCTCTCTCTCTCTTTCCCTCTGTTCTGACTATCCCCTCCCTCTCTATCTCTTTCCCTCTGTTCTGACTCTCTACCCTCCCTCTCTCTCTTTCCCTCTGTTCTGACTCTCTACCATCCCTCTCTTTCTTTCCCTCTGTTCTGACTCTCTACCCTCCAACTCTCTCTTTCCCTCTGTTCTGACTCTCTACCCTCCCTCTCTCTCTTTCCCTCTGTTCTGACTCTCTACCCTTCCTCTCTCTCTTTCCCTCTGTTCTGACTCTCTACCCTCCAACTCTCTCTTTCCCTCTGTTCTGACTCTCTACCCTTCCTCTCTCTCTTTCCCTCTGCTCTGACTCTCTACCCTCCCTCTCTCTCTCTTACCTCTGTTCTGACTCTCTACCCTCCCTCTCTCTCTTTCCCTCTGTTCTGACTCTCCCCCCTCTCTCTCTTTCCCTCTGTTCTGACTCTCTACCCTCCCTCTCTCTCTCTTACCTCTGTTCTGACTCTCTACCCTCCCTCTCTCTCTCTTTCCCTCTGTTCTGACTCTATCCCCTCCCTCTCTCTCTCTTTCCCTCTGTTCTGACTCTCTACCCTCCCTCTCTCTCTTTCCCTCTGTTCTGACTCTCTACCCTCCCTCTCTCTCTCTTTCCCTCTGTTCTGACTCTCTACCCTCCCTCTCTCTCTTTCCCTCTGTTCTGACTCTACCATCCCTCTCTCTCTCTTTCCCTCTGTTCTGACTCTCTACCCTCCCTCTCTCTCTCTTTCCCTCTGTTCTGACTCTCTACCCTCCCTCTCTCTCTCTTTCCCTCTGTTCTGACTCTCTACCCTCCCTCTCTCTCTTTCCCTCTGTCCTGACTCTCTCCCCTCCCTCTCTTTCCCTCTGTTCTGACTCTCTACCCTCCCACTCTCTCTCTCTTTCCCTCTGTTCTGACTCTCTACCCTCCCTCTCTCTCTTTTTCCCTCTGTTCTGACTCTCTACCCTCCCACTCTCTCTCTCTTTCCCTCTGTTCTGACTCTCTACCCTCCCACTCTCTCTCTCTTTCCCTCTGTTCTGACTCTCTACCCTCCCTCTCTCTCTTTCCCTCTGTTCTGACTCTCTCCTCTCCCTCTCTTTCCCTCTGTTCTGACTCTCTACCCTTCCTCTCTCTCGCTTTCCCTCTGTTCTGACTCTCTACCCTCCCACTCTCTCTATCTTTCCCTCTGTTCTGACTCTCTACCCTCCCTCTCTCTCTTTCCCTCTGTTCTGACTCTCTACCCTCCCTCTCTCTCTTTCCCTCTGTTCTGACTCTCTACCCTCCCTCTCTCTCTCTTTCTTTCCCTCTGTTCTGACTCTCTACCCTCCCTCTCTCTCTTTCCCTCTGTTCTGACTCTCTACCATCCCTCTCTCTTTCCCTCTGTTCTGACTCTCTACCATCCCTCTCTCTCGTTCCCTCTGTTCTGACTCTCTACCCTCCCTCTCTCTCTTTCCCTCTGTTCTGACTCTCTACCCTCCCTCTCTCTCTTTCCCTCTGTTCTGACTCTCTACCATCCCTCTCTCTTTCCCTCTGTTCTGACTCTCTACCATCCCTCTCTTTCTTTCCCTCTGTTCTGACTCTCTACCCTCCAACTCTCTCTTTCCCTCTGTTCTGACTCTCTACCCTCCCTCTCTCTCTTTCCCTCTGTTCTGACTCTCTACCCTCCCTCTCTCTCTTTCCCTCTGTTCTGACTCTCTACCCTCCCTCTCTCTTTCCCTCTGTTCTGACTCTCTCCCCTCCCTCTCTCTCTTTCCCTCTGTTCTGACTCTCTACCCCCTCTCTCTCTTTCCCTCTGTTCTGACTCTCTACCCCCTCTCTCTCTTTCCCTCTGTTCTGACTCTCTACCCTCCCTCTGTTCTGACTCTCTACCCTCCCTCTCTCTCTCTTTCCCTCTGTTCTGACTCTCTACCCTCCCTCTCTCTCTTTCCCTCTGTTCTGACTCTCTACCCTCCCTCTCTCTCTCTTTCCCTCTGTTCTGACTCTCTACCCTCCCTCTCTCTCTCTTTCCCTCTGTTCTGAATCTCTACCCTCCCTCTCTCTCTCTTTCCCTCTGTTCTGACTCTCTACCCTCCCTCTCTCTCTCTTTCCCTCTGTTCTGACTCTCTACCCTCACTCTCTCTCCTTCCCTCTGTTCTGACTCTCTACCCTCCCTCTCTCTCTCTTTCCCTCTGTTCTGACTCTCTACCCTCCCTCTCTCTCTTTCCCTCTGTTCTGACTCTCTCCCCTCCCTCTCTTTCCCTCTGTTCTGACTCTCTACCCTCCCACTCTCTCTCTCTTTCCCTCTGTTCTGACTCTCTACCCTCCCTCTCTCTCTTTTTCCCTCTGTTCTGACTCTCTACCCTCCCACTCTCTCTCTCTTTCCCTCTGTTCTGACTATCTACCCTCCCTCTCTCTCTTTTTCCCTCTGTTCTGACTCTCTACCCTCCCACTCTCTCTCTCTTTCCCTCTGTTCTGACTCTCTACCCTCCCTCTCTCTCTTTTCCTCTGTTCTGACTCTCTCCTCTCCCTCTCTTTCCCTCTGTTCTGACTCTCTACCCTCCAACTCTCTCTTTCCCTCTGTTCTGACTCTCTACCCTCCCTCTCTCTCTTTCCCTCTGTTCTGACTCTCTACCCTCCCTCTCTCTCTTTCCCTCTGTTCTGACTCTCTACCCTCCCTCTCTCTTTCCCTCTGTTCTGACTCTCTCCCCTCCCTCTCTCTCTTTCCCTCTGTTCTGACTCTCTACCCCCTCTCTCTCTTTCCCTCTGTTCTGACTCTCTACCCCCTCTCTCTCTTTCCCTCTGTTCTGACTCTCTACCCTCCCTCTGTTCTGACTCTCTACCCTCCCTCTCTCTCTCTTTCCCTCTGTTCTGACTCTCTACCCTCCCTCTCTCTCTTTCCCTCTGTTCTGACTCTCTACCCTCCCTCTCTCTCTCTTTCCCTCTGTTCTGACTCTCTACCCTCCCTCTCTCTCTCTTTCCCTCTGTTCTGAATCTCTACCCTCCCTCTCTCTCTCTTTCCCTCTGTTCTGACTCTCTACCCTCCCTCTCTCTCTCTTTCCCTCTGTTCTGACTCTCTACCCTCACTCTCTCTCCTTCCCTCTGTTCTGACTCTCTACCCTCCCTCTCTCTCTCTTTCCCTCTGTTCTGACTCTCTACCCTCCCTCTCTCTCTTTCCCTCTGTTCTGACTCTCTCCCCTCCCTCTCTTTCCCTCTGTTCTGACTCTCTACCCTCCCACTCTCTCTCTCTTTCCCTCTGTTCTGACTCTCTACCCTCCCTCTCTCTCTTTTTCCCTCTGTTCTGACTCTCTACCCTCCCACTCTCTCTCTCTTTCCCTCTGTTCTGACTATCTACCCTCCCTCTCTCTCTTTTTCCCTCTGTTCTGACTCTCTACCCTCCCACTCTCTCTCTCTTTCCCTCTGTTCTGACTCTCTACCCTCCCTCTCTCTCTTTTCCTCTGTTCTGACTCTCTCCTCTCCCTCTCTTTCCCTCTGTTCTGACTCTCTACCCTTCCTCTCTCTCGCTTTCCCTCTGTTCTGACTCTCTACCCTCCCACTCTCTCTATCTTTCCCTCTGTTCTGACTCTCTACCCTCCCTCTCTCTCTCTTTCCCTCTGTTCTGACTCTCTACCCTCCCTCTCTCTCTTTCCCTCTGTTCTGACTCTCTCCTCTCCCTCTCTTTCCCTCTGTTCTGACTCTCTACCCTTCCTCTCTCTCGCTTTCCCTCTGTTCTGACTCTCTACCCTCCCACTCTCTCTATCTTTCCCTCTGTTCTGACTCTCTACCCTCCCTCTCTCTCTTTCCCTCTGTTCTGACTCTCTACCCTCCCTCTCTCTCTTTCCCTCTGTTCTGACTCTCTACCCTCCCTCTCTCTCTCTTTCTTTCCCTCTGTTCTGACTCTCTACCCTCCCTCTCTCTCTTTCCCTCTGTTCTGACTCTCTACCATCCCTCTCTCTTTCCCTCTGTTCTGACTCTCTACCATCCCTCTCTCTCGTTCCCTCTGTTCTGACTCTCTACCCTCCCTCTCTCTCTTTCCCTCTGTTCTGACTCTCTACCCTCCCTCTCTCTCTTTCCCTCTGTTCTGACTCTCTACCATCCCTCTCTCTTTCCCTCTGTTCTGACTCTCTACCATCCCTCTCTTTCTTTCCCTCTGTTCTGACTCTCTACCCTCCAACTCTCTCTTTCCCTCTGTTCTGACTCTCTACCCTCCCTCTCTCTCTTTCCCTCTGTTCTGACTCTCTACCCTCCCTCTCTCTCTTTCCCTCTGTTCTGACTCTCTACCCTCCCTCTCTCTTTCCCTCTGTTCTGACTCTCTCCCCTCCCTCTCTCTCTTTCCCTCTGTTCTGACTCTCTACCCCCTCTCTCTCTTTCCCTCTGTTCTGACTCTCTACCCCCTCTCTCTCTTTCCCTCTGTTCTGACTCTCTACCCTCCCTCTGTTCTGACTCTCTACCCTCCCTCTCTCTCTCTTTCCCTCTGTTCTGACTCTCTACCCTCCCTCTCTCTCTTTCCCTCTGTTCTGACTCTCTACCCTCCCTCTCTCTCTCTTTCCCTCTGTTCTGACTCTCTCCCCTCCCTCTCTCTCTCTTTCCCTCTGTTCTGAATCTCTACCCTCCCTCTCTCTCTCTTTCCCTCTGTTCTGACTCTCTACCCTCCCTCTCTCTCTCTTTCCCTCTGTTCTGACTCTCTACCCTCACTCTCTCTCCTTCCCTCTGTTCTGACTCTCTACCCTCCCTCTCTCTCTCTTTCCCTCTGTTCTGACTCTCTACCCTCCCACTCTCTCTCTCTTTCCCTCTGTTCTGACTCTCTACCCTCCCTCTCTCTCTTTTTCCCTCTGTTCTGACTCTCTACCCTCCCACTCTCTCTCTCTTTCCCTCTGTTCTGACTATCTACCCTCCCTCTCTCTCTTTTTCCCTCTGTTCTGACTCTCTACCCTCCCACTCTCTCTCTCTTTCCCTCTGTTCTGACTCTCTACCCTCCCTCTCTCTCTTTTCCTCTGTTCTGACTCTCTCCTCTCCCTCTCTTTCCCTCTGTTCTGACTCTCTACCCTTCCTCTCTCTCGCTTTCCCTCTGTTCTGACTCTCTACCCTCCCACTCTCTCTATCTTTCCCTCTGTTCTGACTCTCTACCCTCCCTCTCTCTCTCTTTCCCTCTGTTCTGACTCTCTACCCTCCCTCTCTCTCTTTCCCTCTGTTCTGACTCTCTCCTCTCCCTCTCTTTCCCTCTGTTCTGACTCTCTACCCTTCCTCTCTCTCGCTTTCCCTCTGTTCTGACTCTCTACCCTCCCACTCTCTCTATCTTTCCCTCTGTTCTGACTCTCTACCCTCCCTCTCTCTCTTTCCCTCTGTTCTGACTCTCTACCCTCCCTCTCTCTCTTTCCCTCTGTTCTGACTCTCTACCCTCCCTCTCTCTCTCTTTCTTTCCCTCTGTTCTGACTCTCTACCCTCCCTCTCTCTCTTTCCCTCTGTTCTGACTCTCTACCATCCCTCTCTCTTTCCCTCTGTTCTGACTCTCTACCATCCCTCTCTCTCGTTCCCTCTGTTCTGACTCTCTACCCTCCCTCTCTCTCTTTCCCTCTGTTCTGACTCTCTACCCTCCCTCTCTCTCTTTCCCTCTGTTCTGACTCTCTACCATCCCTCTCTCTTTCCCTCTGTTCTGACTCTCTACCATCCCTCTCTTTCTTTCCCTCTGTTCTGACTCTCTACCCTCCAACTCTCTCTTTCCCTCTGTTCTGACTCTCTACCCTCCCTCTCTCTCTTTCCCTCTGTTCTGACTCTCTACCCTCCCTCTCTCTCTTTCCCTCTGTTCTGACTCTCTACCCTCCCTCTCTCTTTCCCTCTGTTCTGACTCTCTCCCCTCCCTCTCTCTCTTTCCCTCTGTTCTGACTCTCTACCCCCTCTCTCTCTTTCCCTCTGTTCTGACTCTCTACCCCCTCTCTCTCTTTCCCTCTGTTCTGACTCTCTACCCTCCCTCTGTTCTGACTCTCTACCCTCCCTCTCTCTCTCTTTCCCTCTGTTCTGACTCTCTACCCTCCCTCTCTCTCTTTCCCTCTGTTCTGACTCTCTACCCTCCCTCTCTCTCTCTTTCCCTCTGTTCTGACTCTCTACCCTCCCTCTCTCTCTCTTTCCCTCTGTTCTGAATCTCTACCCTCCCTCTCTCTCTCTTTCCCTCTGTTCTGACTCTCTACCCTCCCTCTCTCTCTCTTTCCCTCTGTTCTGACTCTCTACCCTCACTCTCTCTCCTTCCCTCTGTTCTGACTCTCTACCCTCCCTCTCTCTCTCTTTCCCTCTGTTCTGACTCTCTACCCTCCCTCTCTCTCTTTCCCTCTGTTCTGACTCTCTCCCCTCCCTCTCTTTCCCTCTGTTCTGACTCTCTACCCTCCCACTCTCTCTCTCTTTCCCTCTGTTCTGACTCTCTACCCTCCCTCTCTCTCTTTTTCCCTCTGTTCTGACTCTCTACCCTCCCACTCTCTCTCTCTTTCCCTCTGTTCTGACTATCTACCCTCCCTCTCTCTCTTTTTCCCTCTGTTCTGACTCTCTACCCTCCCACTCTCTCTCTCTTTCCCTCTGTTCTGACTCTCTACCCTCCCTCTCTCTCTTTTCCTCTGTTCTGACTCTCTCCTCTCCCTCTCTTTCCCTCTGTTCTGACTCTCTACCCTTCCTCTCTCTCGCTTTCCCTCTGTTCTGACTCTCTACCCTCCCACTCTCTCTATCTTTCCCTCTGTTCTGACTCTCTACCCTCCCTCTCTCTCTTTCCCTCTGTTCTGACTCTACCCTCCCTCTCTCTCCCTCTGTTCTGACTCTCTACCCTCCCTCTCTCTCTCTTTCTTTCCCTCTGTTCTGACTCTCTACCCTCCCTCTCTCTCTTTCCCTCTGTTCTGACTCTCTACCATCCCCCTCTCTTTCCCTCTGTTCTGACTCTCTACCATCCCTCTCTCTCTTTCCCTCTGTTCTGACTCTCTACCCTCCCTCTCTCTCTTTCCCTCTGTTCTGACTCTCTACCCTCCCTCTCTCTCTTTCCCTCTGTTCTGACTCTCTACCATCCCTCTCTCTTTCCCTCTGTTCTGACTCTCTACCATCCCTCTCTTTCTTTCCCTCTGTTCTGACTCTACCCTCCAACTCTCTCTTTCCCTCTGTTCTGACTCTCTACCCTCCCTCTCTCTCCCTCTGTTCTGACTCTCTACCCTCCCTCTCTCTCTTTCCCTCTGTTCTGACTCTCTACCCTCCCTCTCTCTCTTTCCCTCTGTTCTGACTCTCTACCCTCCCTCTCTCTCTTTCCCTCTGTTCTGACTCTCTACCCTCCCCCCCTCTCTCTTTCCCTCTGTTCTGACTCTCTACCCTCCCTCTCTCTCTTTCCCTCTGTTCTAACTCTACCCTCCCTCCCTCTCTCTTTCCCTCTGTTCTGACTCTCTACCCTCCCTCTCTCTCTTTCCCTCTGTTCTGACTCTCTACCCTCCCTCTCTCTCTTTCCCTCTGTTCTGACTCTCTACCCTCCCTCTCTCTCTTTCCCTCTGTTCTGACTCTCTACCCTCCCCCCTCTCTCTTTCCCTCTGTTCTGACTCTCTACCCTCCCTCTCTCTCTTTCCCTCTGTTCTGACTCTCTACCCTCCCCCCCTCTCTCTTTCCCTCTGTTCTGACTCTCTACCCTCCCTCTCTCTCTTTCCCTCTGTTCTGACTCTCTACCCTCCCTCCCTCCCTCTTTCCCTCTGTTCTGACTCTCTACCCTCCCTCTCTCTCTTTCCCTCTGTTCTGACTCTCCCTCCCTCTCTCTCTTTCCCTCTGTTCTGACTCTCCCCCCTCCCTCTCTCCCTCTGTTCTGACTCTCTCCCCTCCCCCTTTCTCTCCCCCTCAGGGCTCCAGATCCTCTATCAGTTCTGACTCTCTACCCTCCCTCTCTCTCTTTCCCTCTGTTCTGACTCTCTACCCTCCCTCCCTCTCTCTTTCCCTCTGTTCTGACTCTCTACCCTCCCTCTCTCTCTTTCCCTCTGTTCTGACTCTCTACCCTCCCTCCCTCCCTCTTTCCCTCTGTTCTGACTCTCTACCCTCCCTCTCTCTCTTTCCCTCTGTTCTGACTCTCTCCCCTCCCTCTCCTCTTTCCCTCTGTTCTGACTCTCCCCCCTCCCTCTCTCCCTCTGTTCTGACTCTCTCCCCTCCCCCTTTCTCTCCCCCTCAGGGCTCCAGATCCTCTATCAGTTCTGACTCTCTACCCTCCCAGTATAGTCTACACAGACTGGACAACAGGACAATGATCCTAAGCCCGGACTTGAACCCGATCGAACATCTCTGGAGAGACCTGAAAAAAGCAGTGCAGCAAAGCTCCCCATCCAACCTGACAGAGTTTGAGAGGATCTGCAGAGAAGAATGGGAGAAACTCCCCAAATACAGGTGTGCCAAGCTTGTAGCATCAAACCCAAGAAGACTCAAGGCTGTAATCGCTGCCAAAGGTGCTTCAACAAAGTACTGAGTAAAGGGTCTGAATACTTATGTAAATGTCATATCTAAGTTTTTTTTAAATATAAATTTGCACACATAAAATTTACTGTTTTTGCTTTGTAATTCTGGGTTATTGTGTGTAGATTGATGAGGGGAAAAAACTATATAATCCATTTTAGAATAAGGCTGTAACGTGACAAAATGTGTAAAAAGTCAAGGGGTCTGAATACTTTCTGAATGCACTGTATATCAGTATATTATACTCTCTCTCTCTCTGCAGTGATGTTGTTTTCATAACTTCTGGTTTAACACTGACATCAAGTGGTGATTGTCCAAACTACACCTCTGTTCAGATATAAAGCGAGAGAGAGCAGAGTGTGAGAGAGAGAGAGAGAGAGAGAGCAGAGAGAGAGCAGAGAGAGAGGAGAGCAGAGAGAGCAGAGAAGAGAGAGAGCAGGGAAGAGAGCAGAGAGCAGGGAAGAGAGAGCAGAGAGAGCGAGAGGGTGAGATCAGAGAGAGAGCAGAGCGAGAGAGGGAGAGAGCAGAGAGAGAAGAGAGCAGAGAGAGAGCAGAGCACAGAGAGAGAGAGCAGAGAGCAGAGAAAAGAGAAAAGAGAGAGGGTGAGAGAGCAGAGCGAGAGAGGGAGAGCAGAGAGCAGGCTGAGATGAGAGCAGGCTGAGAGAGCAGAGAGCATTAGAAAGAGAGGGAGAGACCGGAGAGTAGGCTGAGAGAGCAGAGAGAGGGTAGAGAGAGCAGAGAACAGAAAGAGAGAGATCAGAGAAAAGAGAGAGCAGCAGAGAGAAGAGAGGGCAGAGAGAGAGAGCAGAGAGAGCAGATAAAGAGCAGCAGAGCAGAGAACAGAGAGAGCAGAGAGGACAGAGAGAGAAAGAGAGAGCAGAGAGAGCAGATAAAGAGCAGCAGAGCAGAGAGAGAGCAGAGAACAGAGAGAGCAGAGGGAGAGAGCAGAGAGAGAGAGCAGAAAGAGAGGGAGAGAGTAGAGAGCAGAAAGCAGGCTGAGAGAGCAGAGAGTGAGAGAGAGGACAGAGAGCAGAGAGAGCAGAGAGGGAGAGAGAACAGAGAGAGCAGAGAGAGAGCAGAAAGAGAGTGCGCAGAGAGAGAGAGCGTAGAGAGAGAGCAGAAAGAGAGAGAGAGTAGAAAGAGAGAGAGGGAGAGAGTAGAGAGAGCAGAAAGCAGGCAGAGAGAGCAGAGAGGGAGAGAGAACAGAGAGAGAGCAGAAAGAGAGAGAGAGTAGAAAGAGAGAGAGGGAGAGAGTAGAGAGAGCAGAAAGCAGGCTGAGAGAGCAGAGAGTGAGAGAGAGTACAGAGAGCAGAGAGAGAGCAGAGAGTAGAGAGCAGAAAGAGAGCATTGACAGCAGAGAGAGAGCAGAGAGTAGGCTGAGAGTGCAGAGTGAGAGAGCAGAGTGAGAGAGAGAGCAGAGAACAGAGAGAGATAGCAGAGAGAGAGCGAACAGAGAGCAGGCTGAGAGAGCGGAGAGCAGAGAGAGAGCAGAGGGCAAAGAGAGAGAGCAGAGAGAGAGAGAGCAGAGGGCAGAAAGAGCAGGGCGGGCAGAAAGAGAGAGAGAGCAGAGAGAGAGCAGGGAGGGCAGAGAGAGTGAGCAGAGAAGAGAGAGGGAGAGAGTGATCAGAGAACAGAGAGAGAGCAGAGAGCAGGCTGAGAGAGCAGAGCGAGAGAGGAGGAAGATTTGAGAACAGAGAGAGAGCAGAGAACAGAGAGAGCAGAGGGAGAGAGCAGAGAGAGAGAGAGAAGAGAGAGGGCAGAGTGAGAGAAGAGAGGGAGAGAGAGAGAACAGAGAGCAGAGAGAGCAAGAGAGAGCAATAGAGCAAGAGAGCAGAGAGAGCAGAGAGAGCAGAGAAAAGAGAGAACAGCAGAGCAGAGAGCAGGCTGAGAGAGAAGAGAGAGCAGGGAGGGAGAGAAGAGAGAGGGCAGAGAGAGCAGAGAGAGCAGAGCAGGCTGAGAAATCAAAGAGAGAGTGAGAGATAGAGCAGAGAGAAGAGAGGGCAGAGAGAGAGCAGAGCAGAGCGAGAACAGAGGGCAGAGAGAGAGGGCAGAGAACAGAGCAGAGGGTGAACTCTGTTGCTATAGTGACCCTGCATCACAACACACTGTTGTACAATTTGTTTAATTCAATTCCACATATTTAATTGTTTTGTATTTCATTTCATATTTGTTTCATGTTTCAACCAGTCGCAGGTTAACGTCAACCTGACAGAGGAAACGTAACATCAATAACCAAACTGTTTTCACAATTAACAGGCTTTTCTTGTTTCAAGTATGTTTTATTATGAAAAGTACAATATATCCTTGTATACTTGTACAACTATGGAGCGTATGTCCATATATAATTGTACAATTTGTTATTCAACATAAAAGACAACAAATGATCACATTGGTATTTTAATAGTGTTATTGTCACAATTATAGGAAGACACGCATGTGTGTGTGTGTCCTGTGTGTGTGTGTGTGTCTGTTTCTCCAGTGTGTGGGTGTGTGTGTGTCCAGTGTGAGTGTGTGTGTGTGTGTCCAGTGTGAGTGTGTGTGTGTGTGTGTCCAGTGTGAGTGTGTGTGTGTGTCCAGTGTGTGTGTGTGTGTGTGTGTGTGTCAGTGTGAGTGTGTGTGTATCCAGTGTGAGTGTGTGTGTGTGTGTTTCCAGTGTGTGTGTGTGTCCAGTGTGTGTGTGTGTGTCCAGTGTGTGTGTATCTGTCCAGTGTGTGTGTGTGTGTCCAGTGTGTCTGTTCAGTGTGAGTGTGTGTGTCCAGTGTGAGTGTGTGTGTCCAGTGTGAGTGTGTGTCCAGTATGAGTGTGTGTGTGTGTCCAGTATGTGTGTGTGTGTCCTGGGTGTGTGTCCAGTGTGTGTGTCCAGTGTGAGTGTGTGTCCAAGTGTGTGTGAGTGTGTGTCCAGTGTGTGTGTATCTGTCCAGTGTGTGTGTGTGTGTCCAGTGTGTGTGTGTGTCCAGTGTGTGTGTGTGTGTGTCCAGTGTGTGTGTGTGTGTCCAGTGTGTGTGTGTGTGTGTGTGTGTCCAGTGTGTGTGTGTGTCCAGTGTGTGTGTGTGTGTGTGTGTGTCCAGTGTGTGTGTGTGTGTGTCCAGTGTGAGTGTGTGTGTGTGTCCAGTGAGTGTGTGTGTGTGTCCAGTGTGAGTGTGTGTGTGTCCAGTGTGAGTGTGTGTGTGTGTCCAGTGTGTGTGTGTGTGTGTGTGTGTCTGTGTGTGTGTGTGTGTGTGTGTGTGTGTGTGTCCAGTGTGTGTGTGTCCAGTGTGTGTGTGTGTGTGTGTGTGTGTGTGTGTGTATGTTTGTGTGTCCAGTGTGTGTGTGTGTGTGTGTGTCTCCAGTGTGTGTCTGTCCAGTGTGTATGTTTGTGTGTCCAGTGTGTGTGTGTGTGTGTGTGTGTCCAGTGTGTGTGTGTGTGTGTGTGTGTCCAGTGTGAGTGTGTCTGTCCAGTGTGTATGTTTGTGTGTCCAGTGTGTGTGTGTGTGTGTGTGTCCAGTGTGAGTGTGTCTGTCCAGTGTGTATGTTTGTGTGTCCAGTGTGTGTGTGTGTGTGTGTGTGTGTCCAGTGTGTGTGTGTGTGTGTGTGTGTGTGTCCCCAGTGTGTGTGTATCTGTCCAGTGTGTCTGTGTGTGTGTCCAGTGTGAGTGTGTGTGTGTGTCCAGCGTGAGTGTGTGTGTGTGTGTCCAGTGTGAGTGTGTGTGTGTCCAGTGTGAGTGTGTGTGTGTGTGTCCAGTGTGTGTGTGTGTCCAGTGTGAGTGTGTGTGTGTGTGTGTCCAGTGTGTGTGTGTCTGTCCAGTGTGTGTGTGTGTGTGTGTGTGTGTGTGTGTGTGTCCAGTGTGTGTGTGTGTGTGTGTCCAGTGTGTGTGTGTGTGTGTGTGTGTGTGTGTCTGTCCAGTGTGTATGTTTGTGTGTCCAGTGTGTGTGTGTGTGTGTGTGTGTCCAGTGTGAGTTTGTCTGTCCAGTGTGTATGTTTGTGTGTCCAGTGTGTGTGTGTGTGTGTGTCCAGTGTGAGTGTGTGTGTGTGTGTGTCTCCAGTGTGTGTGTGTCCAGTGTGAGTGTGTCTGTCCAGTGTGTATGTTTGTGTGTCCAGTGTGTGTGTTTGTGTGTGTCCAGTGTGTGTGTGTGTGTGTGTCCAGTGTGAGTGTGTCTGTCCAGTGTGTATGTTTGTGTGTCCAGTGTGTGTGTGTGTGTGTGTGTGTGTCTCCAGTGTGTGTGTGTCCAGTGTGAGTGTGTCTGTCCAGTGTGTATGTTTGTGTGTCCAGTGTGTGTGTGTGTGTGTGTGTGTCCAGTGTGAGTGTGTGTCCAGTGTGTGTGTGTGTGTGTGTGTGTGTCCCCAGTGTGTGTGTATCTGTCCAGTGTGTCTGTGTGTGTGTCCAGTGTGAGTGTGTGTGTGTGTCCAGCGTGAGTGTGTGTGTGTGTGTCCAGTGTGAGTGTGTGTGTGTCCAGTGTGAGTGTGTGTGTGTGTGTCCAGTGTGTGTGTGTGTGTGTGTCCAGTGTGAGTGTGTGTGTGTGTGTCCAGTGTGTGTGTGTGTGTCTGTCCAGTGTGTGTGTGTGTGTCCAGTGTGTGTGTGTGTGTGTCCAGTGTGTGTGTGTGTGTGTGTGTGTGTGTCTGTCCAGTGTGTATGTTTGTGTGTCCAGTGTGTGTGTGTGTGTGTGTGTGTCTCCAGTGTGTGTGTGTCCAGTGTGAGTGTGTCTGTCCAGTGTGTATGTTTGTGTGTCCAGTGTGTGTGTGTGTGTGTGTGTGTCCAGTGTGTGTGTGTGTGTGTGTCCAGTGTGAGTGTGTCTGTCCAGTGTGTATGTTTGTGTGTCCAGTGTGTGTGTGTGTGTGTGTGTGTGTCTCCAGTGTGTGTGTGTCCAGTGTGAGTGTGTCTGTCCAGTGTGTATGTTTGTGTGTCCAGTGTGTGTGTGTGTCCAGTGTGAGTGTGTGTCCAGTGTGTGTGTGTGTGTGTGTGTGTGTGTGTGTGTCCAGTGTGTGTGTATCTGTCCAGTGTGTCTGTGTGTGTGTCCAGTGTGAGTGTGTGTGTGTGTCCAGCGTGAGTGTGTGTGTGTGTGTCCAGTGTGTGTGTGTGTGTCCAGTGTGAGTGTGTGTGTGTGTGTCCAGTGTGTGTGTGTGTGTGTGTCCAGTGTGAGTGTGTGTGTGTGTGTCCAGTGTGTGTGTGTCTGTCCAGTGTGTGTGTGTGTGTCCAGTGTGTGTGTGTGTGTGTCCAGTGTGTGTGTGTGTGTGTGTGTGTGTGTCTGTCCAGTGTGTGTGTTTGTGTGTCCAGTGTGTGTGTGTGTGTGTGTGTGTGTCCAGTGTGAGTTTGTCTGTCCAGTGTGTATGTTTGTGTGTCCAGTGTGTGTGTGTGTGTGTGTCCAGTGTGTGTGTGTGTGTGTGTGTCCAGTGTGAGTGTGTCTGTCCAGTGTGTATGTTTGTGTGTCCAGTGTGTGTGTGTGTGTGTGTGTGTGTGTCCAGTGTGAGTGTGTCTGTCCAGTGTGTATGTTTGTGTGTCCAGTGTGTGTGTGTGTGTGTGTGTGTGTGTGTGTGTCCAGTGTGAGTGTGTCTGTCCAGTGTGTATGTTTGTGTGTCCAGTGTGTGTGTGTGTTTGTGTGTCCAGTGTGTGTGTGTGTGTGTGTCCAGTGTGAGTGTGTCTGTCCAGTGTGTATGTTTGTGTGTCCAGTGTGTGTGTGTGTGTGTGTGTCCAGTGTGTATGTTTGTGTGTCCAGTGTGTGTGTGTGTGTCCAGTGTGAGTGTGTGTCCAGTGTGTGTGTGTGTCCAGTGTGTGTGTGTGTGTGTGTCCAGTGTGTGTGTATCTGTCCAGTGTGTGTGTGTGTGTCCAGTGTGAGTGTGTGTGTGTCCAGTGTGAGTGTGTGTGTGTGTCCAGTGTGAGTGTGTGTGTGTGTCCAGTGTGTGTGTGTGTGTGTGTGTGTCCAGTGTGTGTGTGTGTGTGTGTGTGTGTGTGTGTCCAGTGTGAGTGTGTCCAGTGTGTGTGTGTCTGTCCAGTGTGTGTGTGTGTCCAGTGTGTGTGTGTGTGTGTGTGTGTCCAGTGTGTATGTTTGTGTGTCCAGTGTGTGTGTGTGTGTGTGTCCAGTGTGAGTGTGTCTGTCCAGTGTGTGTGTGTGTGTGTGTGTGTGTGTGTGTGTGTGTGTGTGTGTGTGTGTGTGTGTGTGTGTGTGTGTCCAGTGTGTGTGTCCAGTGTGTGTGTGTGTGTGTGTGTGTGTGTGTGTGTGTGTGTGTGTGTGTGTGTGTGTGTGTGTGTCCAGTGTGTGTGTGTGTGTGTGTGTGTGTGTGTGTGTCCAGTGTGTGTGTGTGTCAGGTTAGTATTTCAGGGACACTGAGGAGACAACATCATAAAGCACATCACTCCAAACCCCAAACCCTGGATAGAGGGGCTCAGTGAATGTGGAGGTGAATGTGTACAGGTGGGTCAGTGTGTCAGAGGAGGCTCTATAGAAGGACAGAGTGCCGGCTGGCCAGTCCAGATACACTCCTACTCTGTGGGAGCTGGAGGGGCGGACGTCTATGGTAGTCTGATTATTATTGTGCCAGGCAGAGTAACTGTTGTCAGAGCAGAACAGACTCCAGGACTTGTCATTGTATCCAAGACAACAGTCATCACCCCCTCCTCTCCTGCTGATTCCTTTATATGTCACTCCTATATCAGCCCTTCTCCCACTCCACTCTACCTCCCAGTAACAGCGCCCAGTCAGACCCTCTCTACACAGCACCTGCTGCCAGCCCTCAAATCTCTCTGGGTGATCAGGATACGGCTGCTTCTCTCTCCTATATGTCACCTTTCTGTTCTCCTCAGACAGAGAGAGGAGTCTGTTTACTGTGTTTAGGTCCAGTGTGAGATCACAGACATCTGATGGATGAAACCAGACACAATATTAGAAATCATCATCATTCACATTAGAATGTTAACTCACTTTTCACTAATTCATTTAATGTAGATGTTTCTAGGTATCAAAAGGAGAAGTTAAGGTAACTTGAGACTTATTGAATGATCATATGTTATACTGTATGGTAATATAAAACACACTTATTCACATTAATTACACACACACACACACACACACACACACACACACACACACACACACACACACACACACACACACACACACACACACACACACACACACACACACACACACACACACACACACACACACACATTGTCAAAGCAACTCTTTGTAAACGTTGGTGTCCCTGATTTCTGCTTCTGTAGAACTACAGCTGATATTTAATATGACCAAGTAAGTAATGATGGTGGTCTTTGACTTTGACTTAACTTGAATTAAGACTTATTCTTAGTCATATTCTTCACAGCAGTCAACACTCACATTTTCTAAGCCCAGGTTTCATTGTGTTCTCTCCACCATGTTCCACACTGTAGCGGTAAGCAGAAGAACAGACAGTCATTGAGGGATACACCTGAACTCACACACACACACACACACACACACACACAGGACACACACACACTGGACACACACACACACACACACACACACACACACACACACACACACACACACACACACACACACACACACACACACACTGGACACACACACACTGGGCACTGGACACACACACTAAACACACAAACACACACACATACACACTGCACACAACCCGGACCCACACACACAGAGGAAACACACACACAGTAACATACAACAAAGTCAAACATGTCTGATATGAACATTGACATAAACCCTCTACATACTTGAGTTTCTCCAGTCTGCAGTGTGGATCCTCCAGTCCAGCAGAGAGCAGTCTGACTCCTGAGTCTCCTGGGTGATTGTAGCTCAGGTCCAGCTCTCTCAGGTGTGAGGGGTTTGACCTCAGAGCTGAGACCAGAGAAGCACAGCCTTCCTCTGTGACTAGACAGCCTGACAGCCTGCAAAGAGTCAAATCATATTCAAATCACACTGATATTCTTTGGTGGTGAAAATAGTGGCAGTATATTTTTTAAACATAATTCAGATACGTCAGTGTCCTGAAACCTGCCATATCTATTCATAAATGAATGTATCATTATTAGAAATGACAAAATATCAAATTATTGCCTGCAGATAGAAACATGTATAGTACAAATATTTGAGTAGACTGACCAGACCAGTTTAAAAAGCAGTATCAGTCAAAAGACAGACAGTGAGGTATCAGATTTAGATTGTATTGAGTATACAGTCCACACCATATCTATTTTGACAGTGAAGCTAACATTTTAAATGTGGCTCTGTACTCCAACATTTTGGATTTCAGATCAAATGTTTCATATGAGGTGACATTATATAATGTCACCTTTTATTTGAGGATATTTTAATACATATCTGTTTTACCATTTAGAAAAAATAAAAGCACTTTATGTATCTAGTCCCCCTATTTGAAGAAGTCATAAGTATTCTGACCAATTCACTTATAGTGTATTAAAGTAGTCGAAAGTGTAGTATTTGGTCCCAAACTCATTGGTTGCATCTGCAGTTTATTTTGGTTGTGTTTTGGGTTGTGTTTTGCCCAATAGTAACTGAACTGTGGATGATGACTGGAGTAATTTTCTGTCTAAGGGAGTAGATAACACGTTTCTAAACAATACTAAATTAATCCTGATTATGCCTTGATTAATACAAATCATAAATAAATAATGAATAATAACACTAAGAGTTGGTTTAAACAGATCTGAATCAGGAAACTAAGAGTTGGTTTAAACAGATCTGAATCAGGAAACTAAGAGTTGGTTTGAACAGATCTGAATCAGGAAACTAAGAGTTGGTTTAAACAGATCTGAATCAGGAAACTAAGAGTTGGTTTAAACAGATCTGAATCAGGAAACTAAGAGTTGGTTTAAACAGATCTGAATCAGGACACTAAGAGTTGGTTTAAACAGATCTGAATCAGGACACTAAGAGTTGGTTTAAACAGATCTGAATCAGGAAACTAAGAGTTGGTTTAAACAGATCTGAATCAGGAAACTAAGAGTTGGTTTAAACAGATCTGAATCAGGACACTAAGAGTTGGTTTAAACAGATCTGAATCAGGAAACTAAGAGTTGGTTTAAACAGATCTGAATCAGGAAACTAAGAGTTGGTTTAAACAGATCTGAATCAGGAAACTAAGAGTTGGTTTAAACAGATCTGAATCAGGAAACTAAGAGTTGGTTTAATCAGATCTGAATCTGTTTAAAGATAGAACTGCCAAATGGGGTGGAGTTGCAATCTACTGTAGAGACAGCCTGCAGAGTTCTGTCCTACTATCCAGGTCTGTACCCAAACAATTCCAGCTTCTACTTTTAAAAATCCACCTTTCCAGAAACAAGTCTCTCACCGTCGCCGCTTGCTATAGACCACCCTCTGCCCCCAGCTGTGCCCTGGACACCATATGTGAACTGATTGCCCCCCATCTATCTTCAGAGCTCGTGCTGCTAGGTGACCTAAACTGGGACATGCTTAACACCCCGGCCATCCTACAATCTAAGCTTGATGCCCTCAATCTCTCACAAATTTTCAATGAACCCACCAGGTACAACCCCAAATCCGTAAACACGGGCACCCTCAACGATATCATCCTAACCAACTTGCCCTCCAAATACACCTCTGCTGTTTTCAACCAAGATCTCAGCGATCACTGCCTCATTGCCTGCATCCGTAACGGGTCTGCGGTCAAACGACCACCCCTCATCACTATCAAACGCTCCCTAAAACACTTCAGCGAGCAGGCCTTCCTAATCGACCTGGCCCGGGTATCCTGGAAGGATATTGACCTCATCCCGTCAGTAGAGGACGCCTGGTCATTCTTTAAAAGTGCCTTCCTCACCATCTTAAATAAGCATGCCCCATTCAAGAAATGTAGAACCAGGAACAGATATAGCCCTTGGTTCTCTCCAGACCTGACTGCCCTTGACCAGCACAAAAACATCCTGTGGCATTCTGCATTAGCATCGAATAGTCTCCGTGATATGCAACTTTTCAGGGAAGTCAGGAACAAATATACACAGGCAGTTAGGAAAGCTAAGGCTAGCTTTTTCAAGCAGAAATTTGCATCCTGTAGCACAAACTCAAAAAAGTTCTGGGACACTGCAAAGTCCATGGAGAATAAGAGCACCTCCTCCCAGCTGCCCACTGCACTGAGGCTAGGAAACTCTGTCACCACGATAAATCCACTATAATTGAGAATTTCAACAATCATTTTTCTACAGCTGGCCATGCTTTCCACCTGGCTAACCCTACCCCGGTCAACAGCCCTGCACCCCCCACAGCAACTCGCCCAAGCCTCCCCCATTTCTCCTTCACCCAAATCCAGATAGCTGATGTTTTTAAAGAACTGCAAAACCTGGACCCCTACAAATCAGCCGGGCTAGACAATCTGGACCCTCTCTTTCTAAAATGATCTGCTGAAATTGTTGCAACCACAATTACTAGCCTGTTCAACCCCTCTTTCGTATCGTCTGAGATTCCCAAAGATTTGAAAGCTGCCGCAGTCATCCCCGTCTTCAAAGGGGGAGATACTCCAGAACCAAATTGCTACAGACCTATTACTATCCTGCCCTGCCTTTCTAAGGTCTTCGCCAAGTTAATAAACAGATTACCGACCACTTCGAATTTCACCGTACCTTTTCCGCTATGCAATCTGGTTTCAGAGCTGGTCATGGGGGCACCTCAGCCACGCTCAAGGTCCTAAACGATATCATAACCGCCATCGATAAGAGACATTACTGTGCAGCCGTATTCATCGACCTGGCCAAGGCTTTTGACTCTGTCAATCACCACATTCTTATTGGCAGACTCAACAGCCTTGGTTTCTCAAATGATTGCCTTGCTTGGTTCACCAACTACTTCTCTGATAGAGTTCAGTGTGTCAAATCGGAGTGCCTGTTGTCTGGACCTCTTGCAGTCTCTATGGGGGTGCCACAGGGTTCAATTCTCGGGCCGACTCTCTTCTCTGTATACATCAATGATGTCGCTCTTGCTGCTGGTGATTCTCTGATCCACCTCGACGCAGATGACACCATTCTGTATACTTCTGGCCAACTGATCACTGCCCGCACCCGCCCGACCGTCCAGCATCACTACTCTGGACGGCTCTGATTTAGAATATGTGGACAACTACAAATACCTAGGTTTTTGGTTAGACTGTAAACTCTCCTTCCAGACTCACATTAAGCATCTCCTATCCAAAATTAAATCTAGAATCGGCTTCCTATTTCGCAACAAAGCATCCTTCACTCATGCAGCCAAACCTACCCTCGTAAAACTGACCATCCTACCGATCCTCGAATTCAGCAATGTCATCTATAAAATAGCCTACATGCAGTTTATCACAGTGCCATCCGTTTTGTCACCAAAGCCCCATATATTACCCACCACTGCGACCTGTACGCTCTCGTTGGCTGGCCATCGCTTCATACTCGTCGCCAAACCATCTGGCTCCAGGTCATCTACAAGACTCTGCTAGGTAAAGCCCCGCCTTATCTCAGCTCACTGGTCACCATAGCAGCACCCACTCGTAGCACGCGCTCCAGCAGGTATTTTTCATTGGTCACCCCCAAAGCCAATTTCTAATTTGGCCGCCTCTCCTTCCAGTTCTCTGCTGCCAACGACTGGAACCAACTGCAAAAATCTCTGAAGCTGGAGACTCTTTCTCCCTCACTAGCTTTAAGCACCAGCTGTCAGAGCAGCTCACAGATCACTGCAGCTGTACATAGACCATCTGTAAACAGCCCATCTATATACCTCATCCCCATACTGTATTTATTTATTTATCTTGCTCCTTTGAACCCCAGTATCTCTACTTGCACATTCATCTTCTGTACATCTACCATTCCAGTGTTTAATTGCTATATTGTAATTACTTCGCCACCATGGCCTATTTATTGCCTTAACTCCCTTATCTTACCTCATTTGCACTCACTGTATATAGACTTTTTGTTTTCTTTTGTTCTACTGTATTATTGACTATGTTTTGTTTATTCCATGTGTAACTCTGTGTTGTTGTATGTGTCGAATTGCTATGCTTTATCTTGGCCAGGTCGCAGTTGCAAATGAGAATTTGTTCTCAACTAGCTTACCTGGTTAAATAAAGGTGAAATAAAAATAATTAAAAATAATATGAGTGAGAAAGTTAGACGCTACAACAAAACATGCTAACCTCTCCAAACTACCAATAACAGAGGCTACAACAAAACATGCTAACCTCTCACCATTACCAATAACAGAGACTACAACAAAACAATCTAACCTCTCACCATTACCAATAACTGAGGCTACAACAAAACATGCTAACCTCTCACCATTACCAATAACAGAGGCTACAACAAAACATGCTAACCTCTCACCATTACCAATAACAGAGGCTACAACAAAACATGCTAACCTCTCACCATTACCAATAACAGAGGCTACAACAAAACATGCTAACCTCTCACCATTACCAATAACAGAGGCTACAACAAAACATGCTAACCTCTCACCATTACCAATAACAGAGACTACAACAAAACATGCTAACCTCTCACCATTACCAATAACAGAGACTACAACAAAACATGCTAACCTCTCACCATTACCAATATATGTGAATATGTCCAAACTATTAGGAAAAACATAATCCAAAACACAACCAAGACAAACTGCAAATACATTCAACAAGTTAGTAGAATCACAGATATGGGACCAAATACTAAAAGTATGACTATTTTAATACAATATATGTGAATATGTCCAAATAATGAAGACTTCTTCAAATGGGATTATTTGGGGTATTCATCCCCCTTGGTGTTTTTCCTATTTTGTTTCATTACAACATGTCATTTAAATTGATTTTATTTGGATTTCATGTAATGGACAAACACAAAATAGTCCAAATTGGTCAAGAGAAATAAAAAAATAAAAAAACTTGATTAAAAACAGAAAAGTGGTGCGTTCATATGTATTCACCCCCTTTGCTATGAAGCCCCTAAATAATATCTGGTGCAACCAATTACCTTCAGAAGTCACATAATTAGTTAAATAAAGTCCACCTGTGTGCAATCTAAGTGTCACATGATCTGTCACATGATCTCAGTGTATATACACCTGTTCTGCAAGGCCCCAGAGTCTACAACTCCACTAAGCAAGGGACACCACCAAGCAAGCGGCACCATGAAGACCAAGGAGCTCTCCAAACAGGTCAGGGACAAAGTTGAGGAGAAGTACAGATCAGGGTTGGGTTATAAAAAAATATCTGAAACTTTGAAAATCCCACGGAGCACCATTAAATCCATTATTAAAAAATGGAAAGAATATGGCACCACAACAAACCTGCCAAGAGAGGGAAAACTCACGAACCAGGCAAGGAGGGCATTAATCAGAGAGGAAACAAAGAGACCAAAGATAACCCTGAAGGAGCTGCAAAGCTCCACAGCAGAGATTGGAGTATCTGTCCATAGGACCACTTTAAGCCGTACACTCCACAGAGCTGGGCTTTACGGAAGTGTGGCCAGAAGAAAAATACAAACACGTTTGGCGTTCGCCACAAGGCACGTGGGAGACTCCCAAAACATATGGAAGAAGGTACTCTGGTCAGATGAGACTAAAATTGAGCTTTATGGCCATCAAGGAAAACGCTATGTCTGGCGCAAACCCAACACCTCTCATCACCCCGAGAACACCATCCCCACAGTGAAGCATGGTGGTGGCAGCATCATGCTGTGGGGATGTTTTTCATCGGCAGGGACTGGGAAACTGGTTAGAATTGAAGGAATGATGGATGGCGCTAAATACAGGGAAAGTCTTGAGGGAAACCTGTTTCAGTCTTCCAGAGATTTTGAGACTGCTAAAGCAACACTCGAGTGGTTAAAAGGGAAAAATGTAAATGTCTTGTAATGGTCAAGTCAAAGCATAGACCTCAATCCAATTGAGAATCTGTGGAATGACTTTCAGATTGCGGTACACCAGCGGAGCCCATCCAACTTGAAGGAGCTGGAGCAGTTTTGCCTTGAAAAATGTTCAAACATCCCAGTGGCTAAATGTGCCAAGCTTATAGAGACATACCCCAAAAGACTTGCAACTGTAATTGCTACAAAAGGTGGTTCTACAAAGTATTGACTTTGGGGGTGAATAGTTATGTACACTCAAGTTATTTTCTTTTTTATTTATTGGTTGTTTAACAATAAAAAATATTTTGCATCTTCAAAGTGGTAGGCATGTTGTGTAAATCAACTGATACAAACCCCCAAAACATCTATTTTAATTACAGTTTTTTAGGCAACAAAATAGGAAAAATGCCAAGGGGGTGAAAAGTTTTGCAAGCCACTGTACAAACATGAATATGAAAGGTGACATTCTGTACTGTCATCTAATATGAAACATTATATCTCAAATCCAAAATGCTGGAGCATAGAACCAAATTTAAAACTGTGAGCTTCACTGTCCAAACACATATGGTGTGGACTATGTGTGTCTGGTAAACACATGTGGATCTGGTGAACAGTTATCACTTGTTGACCAACTACAGGAATACTGACCTCAGAGTCTCCAGTTTACAGTGGGGATTCCCCAGTACAGCAGAGAGCAGCTTCACTCCTGAATCCTTCAGGTCATTGTTACTCAGGTCCAGCTCTCTCAGGTGTGAGGGGTTTGACCTCAGAGCTGAGACCAGAGAAGCACAGCCTTCCTCTGTCACTCCACAGCCTGACAGCCTGACAAAGAGATAATCATGACTTCACAAACACACTGTTAATTTAACACCAAGAGTGTAGAAGGACAATGGCAGATGCATTTGGTTAATTATCCAAAACAACATATAGATTCATCTTCTATCTCCTAGAACTATGTGGTCATATTGTTATACTAATGTGAAAATCAATGCATTTATTTAATATATTTTTCAATATAATATTATATACATATTATAATACATCATTTTCTCTAAACTGGATAATGCTTCCTGATGGTTAGTTCTGATATGTCATTTTATTTACTCACAGAGCAGCTCTGGAGGCTTTGACCACTGGCAGCAGCCTCAGAAGACCTTCCTCTGATCTGGAGTATTTCTTCAGGTCAAACACATCCAGCTCCTTTTCTGAAGTCAGCAACACAAAGACCAGAGCTGACCACTGTGCAGGTGACAGTTTGGGTTTTGAGAGACTTCCTGATCTCAGGTAGCTTTGGATCTCCTCCACTAGAGAATGGTCATTCAGTTCATTCAGACAGTGGAACAGATTGATGCTCCTCTCTGGAGAGGGATTCTCCCCGATCTTCTCCTTGATGTACTTGACTGTTTCTTCATGGGATTTTGAGCTGTTTCTTGTCTTTGTCAGTAGACCTCGTAAGTGCTTCTGATTGGACTCCAGTGAGAGGCCCAGAAGGAAGCGGAGGAAAAGGTCCAGGTTTCCCATCTCACTTTGTAAGGATTTATCCACAGCACTCTTGTAGAAAGTAACTTCAGACTTGTCTTTTGTTTGCAGTTTGTCCATTAGATTCTCATTGTTGTTGATGAATGAGAGGAACACATATACAGCAGCCAGAAACTCCTGAATGCTCAGATGAACAAAGCAGTACACCTTGTCCCGGTACAGCCCACATTCCTCTTTAAAGAGCTGTGTGCACAATCCTGAGTACACTGAGGCTTCATTGACATCAATGCCAGCCTCTTTCAGGTCTTCTTCATAGAAAATCAGATTGCCATTCACAAGCTGTTGAAAAGCCAGTTTTCCCAGTGACAGAATGCTCTCTTTATTCCAGTGTGGACCTGTCTCTTCATTCCCAAGATACTTTTCATTCTTCTGTTTGGTATGAAACTCCACAAGGTGTGTGTACATCTCAGTCAGAGTCTTGGGCATCTCTTCTCTCATGTTTCAGCATGTGTTCAAGGACTGTTGCAGAAATCCAACAGAAGACTGGAATGTGGCACATGATGTGGAGGCTCCTTGATGTCTTTATGTGTGAGATGATTCTGCTGGCCAGGTCCTCATCACTGAATCTCTTCCTGAAGTACTCCTCCTTCTGTGGGTCATTGAACCCTCGTACCTCTGTCACCTGGTGAACACACTCTGAAGGGATCTTATTGGCTGCTGCAGGTCGGGTAGTTATCCAGAGGAGAGCAGAGGGAAGCAGATTTCCCTTGATGAGATTTGTCAGCAGAACATCCACTGAGGTTGACTTTGTGACGTCCCAACAGATCTTGTTCTTCTGGAAGTCTAGGGGCAGTCGGCACTCATCCAGACCATCAAAGATGAACAGAACTTTGTACTTGTTGTAGATGGAGATTCCTGATTGTTTGGTTTCCATTGAGAAGTGATTGAGGAGTTCAATGAAAGTGTGTTTGTCCTCTTTCATCAAATTCAGCTCCCGGAAAGGGAATGAAAATACAAATTGGACATCCTGATTTGCTTTTCCTTCAGACCAGTCCAGAATGAACTTCTGCACAGAGACTGTTTTTCCAATGCCAGCGACTCCCTTTGTCAGCACAGTTCTGATAGGTTTGTCTTGTCCAGTTAAGGGTTTGAAGATGTCGTTACATTTGATTGCAGTCTCTGGTCTTGCTTGTTTCCTGGTTGTTGTCTCAATCTGTCTCAGCTCATGTTCATTATTGACCTCTCCTGTTCCACCCTCTGTGATGTAGAGCTCTGTGTATATCTTATTGAGAAGTGTTGGTTTTCCTTGTTCAGCGATCCCCTCAAATACACATTGAAACTTCTTCTTTAGATTAGATTTGAGTTCACGTTGGCAAATCACAGCAAGCTCATCTGAATCTAGAAATAACACAGAGGATATTAATATTACGTCTGTTTTAATGACTACAGTATTGTAGGACTGTTATAAAGTTTTAAATTATAATCATTTATTCTCTTAACTGACTGTATACATGTGTAAATGTTTTCATAATGCATTACAGACTGGTGTGACTGATTATATTATTATTGGTATTATTGATGGTATTATTAATGTTGTCTCTCTCTGTCTCTAAATTAATCACCACAACACATCCCTGCTGCTACTTGATGAGGTCACTGGGTGTTGTGTTAAGGCTAGAGGTCAACCGAATAATCGGAATGGCCGATTAATTAGGGCCGATTTCAAGTTTTCATAACAATCGGAAATCGGTATTTTTGGACACCGATTTTGCAGATGTTTTTCTATTTTTTTTATTTTTTACATTTTTTACACATTTTTTTAACTGCCTCGTTCAGGGGCAGAATGACAGATTTTCACCTTATCAGCTCGAGGGATCCAATCTTGCAACCTTCAGGTTAACTAGTTCAATGCAATAACGACCTGCCTGCCTCTCGTTGCACTCCACAAGGAGACTGCCTGTTACGCAGTAAGCCAAGGTAAGTTGCTAGCTAGTATTAAACGTATCTTATAAAAAACAATCAATCATAACCACTAGTTAACTACACATGGTTGATGATATTACTAGATATTATCTAGCGTGTCCTGCTAGATAATATATATAATCTGACTGAGCATACAAGCATATAAGTATCTAAGTATCTGACTGAGCGATGGTAGGCAGAAGCAGGCGCGTAAACATTCATTCAAACAGCACTTTCGTGCGTTTTGCCAGCACCTCTTCGTTGTGCGTCAAGCATCGCACTGTTTATGACTTCAAGCCTATCAACTCCCGAGATGAGGCTGGTGTAACCGAAGTGAAATGGCTGGCTAGTTAGCGCGCGCTAATAGCGTTTCAAACGTCACTCGCTCTGAGACTTGGAGTGGTTGTTCCCCTTGCTCTGCATGGATAACGCTGCTTCGAGGGTGGCTGTTGTCGTTGTGTTCCTGGTTCAAGCCCAGGGAGGAGCGAGGAGAGGGACGGAAGCTATACTGTTACACTGGCAATACTAAAGTGCCTATAAGAACATCCAATAGTCAAAGGTTAATGAAATACAAATGGTATAGAGGGAAATAGTCCTATAATTTCTATAATAACTACAACCTAAAACTTCTTACCTGGGAATATTGAAGACTCATGTTAAAAGGAACCACCAGCTCTCATATGTTATATAATATAATATATAATAATAATATATATAATATATATAATAATATATATAATAATATAATAATAATATATATAATAATATATGTTATATATTGATGTATTATATTAAGTTAAAATAAGTGTACATTTAGTATTGTTGTAATTGTCATTATTACAAAGACATTAAACTGTTAAAGTAAAAAAAACAATTGTATCGGCTTTTTTGGTCGTCCAATAATCGGTATCGGTATCTGCGTTGAAAAATCATAATCGGTCGACCTCTAGTTAAGGCTGCTACAATATCATTGAGTTACACAGCTACTTTAGCTGTACTTTAGCTACAGCTTTTAAATGTTATAAAACAGCATTCAACATGAGGCAGACAGATCTTACATTTCTCCAGTGTGTCAGCAAGCTCCTTCTGGTTCATTTTCCTCAGGACGTGCAGTGTGATCTTCAGAGCCCCCTCTCTGGCACTGCTCTCCTGCTTCTCATCTTCAGCATCCACCACTTCCTGCTTCTGACTCTCAAAGCCTTCTGGGAGTTCTGGACTAAGAATCCTCTTGAACATCTTCAGCTCGTTCTTCACAAATGTCATAATTTTCTCTTCAAGCAACTGAAATAAATCAAGTAAATAAGTTAAGCAAGAGACAAAATGCTTTCTCATTAACACATTAATGAATGATTGACAGATCAACTTTACTTGAGGTAAACAAAAACAAATGTACATAACAGGACCACATACACTGAATATGGAGGCCAGGTCTGTTTGATGACTCTGGGAAGACTGACCACTGAGAATCTCTGACTCTGATCTCTCCTGTTGGTTTCTGTGGACAAAACATGAGATTACATCTCCTCATCCAGGGAGTACACACACACACACACACACACACACACACACACACACACACACACACGCACACACACACACACGCACACACACACACACACACGCACACACGCACACAGAGGGAATATTGTGTTTGTTTAATATTGTTTTAGGACTATGAAAATGGACAAAATGATTAGCTTATGGATTATGAAAATAACCAAAAAGAAATGGGAAAATGGGAGAGGAGAAATGACTAGAGACAGTGTTGTTTAACTCACTGACCATGACCCATGAGTTCTTCTTACCTTTGTTCAGTAGAAAAGTCTCCCTCTCTAAAGTTTAGAGGTTGATTCATAGACCAGTCACTCTTCATGGACACACAGCTGGGAACAGGGGAGGCTGGTCTCTCCTGCTTGATTGGTCTTCAACACAACAGAGACAAACATTACATCTCTCATCTACTCTGAGCTCAGACGGGGAAACATAAGAAGAGTTTCATTCCAAAAAGCTATATATCCATTTTCAGGAATGTTCGTAAATTAGCTTTTATTGTTTAAAGCATTTCTGAAAGAGATTGGTGTGTTTTTCCACTATCTAATCATGGCATGGGATTGTTCAATGACAGAAATGTATTTGTTTAAAATCACTTGATGTTTTCATTTCAGAGACAAATAATCATGTTTTTTCCCCGCAAAATGCTATATATCTGCCTGACTCTCAAATGTGACCGACCGTAATAATGAGACGATAAGGAGTACCAGTACTGAGTCAATGTGCAGGGTACCAGGTAGTTGAGGTAATAATGAGACTATAAGGAGTACCAGTACTGAGTCAATGTGCAGTGGTACCAGGTAGTTGAGGTAATAATGAGACTATAATTGAGGTAATATGTACATGTAGGTAGGGGTAAAAGTGACTAGAGATTACATCTCCTCATCCAGGGAGTGCACACACACACACACACACACACACACACACACACACACACACACACACACACACACACACACACACACACACACACACACACACACACAGGGGGGGAATGTATGTTGTGTTTGATTATTATTGTTTTAGGACTAATGAAAATGGACAAAAGGATTAGCCTATGGATTATGAAAACAACAAAAATAATTGGGAAAATGGGAGAGGAGAAATGACTAGAGACAGTGTTGTTTAACTCACTGACCATGACCCATGAGTTCTTCTTACCTTTGTTCAGTAGAAAAGTCTCCCTTTCTAAACTCTATAGGATGTTCCATAGACCAGTCACTCTTCATGGACACACAGCTGGGAACAGGGGAGGCTGGTCTCTCTTGCTTGATTGGACTTCAACACAACAGAGACAAACATTACATCTCTCATCTACTCTGAGCTCAGATGGGGAAACATAAGAAGAGTTTCATTCCAAAATAAGTTATGTTCATGTTTTTTTGCTAAATGAGGAGATGGCACATGGGTACATGCTTCTATAAACCAATGAGGTTTAATGAATGAAATTAATGAATGAAATGAATGCAGCATTACTGAGTAAGAATGAAATGAATGCATTATTACTGAGAGTAGAATGAAATGAATGCATTATTACTGAGAGTAGAGTAAAGTAGAAATGAATGCAGCTGCAACAAACACTGGTTGATGCTCATTTATAAAACCCTCTTAGGCCTCACTCCCCCCTATCTGAGATATCCACCCTCTTAGGCCTCACTCCCCCCTATCTGAGATATCCACCCTCTTAGGCCTCACTCCCCCCTATCTGAGATATCCACCCTCTTAGGCCTCACTCCCCCCTATCTGAGATATCCACCCTCTTCGGCCTCACTCCCCCCTATCTGAGATATCCACTGCAGCCCTCATCCTCCACATACAACACACGTTCTGCCAGTCACATTCTGTTAAAGGTCCCCAAAGCACACACATCCCTGGGTCACTCGTCTTTTCAGTTCTCTGCAGCTAGCGACTGGAACGAGCTGCAACAAACACTCAACCTGGACAGTTTTATCTCAATCTCTTCATTCAAAGACTCAAACATGGAAAATCTTTCTGACAGTTGTTGCTGCTTTGTGTGATGTATTGTTGTCTCTACCTTCTTGCCCTTTGTGCTGTTGTCTGTGCCCAATTATGTTTGTACCATGTTTTGTTCTGCTACCATGTTGTGATGCTACCATGTTGTTGTCATGCTGTGTTGTCATGTGTTGCTGCCATGCTATGTTGTTGTCATGTGTTGCTGCCATGCTATGTTGTTGTCTTACACGGAACCCAAACCGGCTGCGCACGTGCGCCATCGTGCATAAATGTATTTTGTCCCCCCACACCAAACGCGATCACGACACGCAGGTTAAAATATCAAACCAAACTCTGAACCAATGACATTCATTTGGGGACAGGTCGAAAAGCATTAAATATCTATGACAATTTAGCTAGTTAGCTTGCACTTGCTAGCTAATTTGTCCTGGGATATAAACCTTGAGTTGTTATTTTACCTGAAATGCACAAGGATCTCTACGGCGACAATTAATCCACACATAAAACTGACAACCGAATAATTTCTAGTCATCTCTCCTCCTTCCAGGCTTTTTCATCTTTGAACTTATATGGTGATTGGCATCTACACTTTTACCACACAACTGGCAAAACATTTCGTC
Organism: Salvelinus alpinus; assembly: GCF_045679555.1. NCBI lineage: Eukaryota > Metazoa > Chordata > Actinopteri > Salmoniformes > Salmonidae > Salvelinus > Salvelinus alpinus. Next base: position 11,334,759 of record NC_092086.1, read on the forward strand.
TTGCTTCTGGCACGTGGGTATAACCAATGAGGAGATGGCACGTGGGTACCTGCTTCTATAAACCAATGAGGAGATGGGAGAGGCAGGACTTTGAGTTCTATTTTAGCCCTTGACAATGCAATAATTGAATAACATATACAAACGATACAGTAGAATAGTATAGATTTAAAAATTGATTTTGCTGAGTGTCAGGTCTGGCATGTTAGGTCTCTTGTCGTGATGTGTGATTTTGTCCTATATTTATAAAAATGTATTTAATCCCAGCCCCCATCCCCGCAGGAGGCCTTTAAGGTAGGCCGTCATTGTAATTAATAATTTGTTCTTAAATGACTTGCCTAGTTAAATAAATAAGGACTTGCAGCGCGAACTGCGTCACAAATAGAACTGACTTCTAGACGGTCGTTGGCGGCGCGAGCAGTGTGTCATTTTTAATAACGAAATTCATTTAGCGACGCGAGCGTTGTAGTCAGCCCCGCTAAAAGGCTGGTGTCGTTACTCTGCCTTCTCCGGGGGCATGTTGAGGTAAATTTACTAACCGGGAGGGTTGAATTATGTAATTTATTGGTGGGCTGGAAGACGCACTCTTGTCTTTTCTATTCCGAGGTTGTTTACTCGCAATATCAGATATTAAGATGTTTTTTATAATGAATGTTTACTGAGGTTGAGGCTCTGACTAGTGATTATTTACCCGGTGTTCAATACCTGCTATTGAGGCGCCCTGAAAATAATATTCAAAAGATTGGTCCTTGGACACAGAGGGGTTAAACACTAAAGTTACCGTCCATCTAGTGAAGAGAGGAGAACCGGACAGAGGTAGCCAGCATCCGTCAACGAGAGAGGGAGAAGCCCTCCACGGATTTAACAGGTGGAAGAAACAACCGGGGAGCTCCATCGGTCCACAAGAAATGCAGACAGCCGGTGATGATGTAGTGGTAGCTATGGTAACTAGGATGCTGCTGGTAGAGTAGCTAGCTAGCTTACCGAGCTGTACCGACTAGCTTGGCTAGCTAGCAGGTCGTTCGTCTGTCCCTCGTCTCGATGATGAATCCGGTGAACCACAAAATGAAACAAGGATAGAGAGTGAAAAGGATCTGGCTACACTCATACTGTCCCTGACCGTAAAGAAAAAAGCAAATTGAACAATAAACTTCGGTGTCTCAACACTGTAGTGAACTCCGTCGTTATTCCCCAAGATCACCTCAGCCAACTCTGCGCGTAACCGGACAATATGCTTGGCGCCACACCGAACGGGGACGCGGACAGTTCTGTACGGGGACGCGGACAGTTCCAGAACGCGGACATGAGCAGTGCAACACAATCAACTAAACCCAGTCTTTACAGTGGGTTACATTAGTAATATTCATTTTTTATTATTATGTAAAACAAACATTCTATGTTTTTTTATAACAATATGTTGAGATCTGGGTCCATATCGTCAAAGTGTCTCAGAGTATAAAATTGGTCGTATAAGTGCTGAGAATAAAGACATTTTACACTTATGGGTATAAATTAAAGCTATGCATGAAGTCTCTAGTCCCACCTAGTCGGTAGATATTCAGGACACCTCGTGAGCTGTCCTAAGTAGTTAAGAGTTAACAGCAGGTGTCTTGATAATACTATAGAATCATGCAGTGAGTCAGTGGTTCCTGCGCCACATGTAATTGCTTTGCAGTAGTTAAAAATAATGTTTTTATATTTCTATATGATCAATCTATAAATAATATAGACCTACATGCAACAGTGTGTTTTGTGCTTTTGGCAATGATTTATGTATAATAATGATGTATCACAAGTGATACCATGTATGTCTCTAAAGTATTTTGTCTTCATTTTGGCAGATTAACTCATGCTTATTTCTGAAGATTAACTCAGGTTGGAGTTGGAGCTGTGACCGAAAGGTGGCTGGTTCGAATCCCGGGCCGGGCGCTGGAAAAAACAGGTGGAATTGATCTGACCACTGGAGGGCTGCTGGGTTCACATCCTCAAAACATGAACCTTTTGTTGATCAGAACTCTAGAGGTTCATCTTCACTGAACCCAAAAATATATATAACTTTTATTAATTTCATATTTTAAGGAAGTGATAGAAGCCTTTTTGGCTCTATAAGGAACCTTATTTTCTAAACACGTTTTTCTTTTGATTATTTAATTATCTACATCATGTTATTTCAAGTTCTCCCTTTGGAGCGCAACATCACATTGTTAAAAAATAATCCTAAATTGGGCATGGCTATGAATTGGGCAAATTAAGGCATCTAGGGCATAATATGTGTTGGATGAAAATGAACATTGTATGCAACGTTGTAGGCAACATTATTGGCGAGGGACTTGATTCTACTATGCCAAAGCTATTTAGAGTTGTTAAACGGGGGTGAAGAGTGTGTTGATATAACGGTTATATTGTCAAAAATCTGCTTGTAACAACGATCAGAATTGGTTAAAAAAATATGCATTCCATTATATTAGGCAATAATTAAGAGTTTAGAGCAGGCAAAGTGGTCGTGTTGTGAAAATTCTATCAAATGTCTCACATTGCAACGAGTACAGTCAGGGTGCCGCGGAACCCCTGCAGTACCTCCACAGACCCCGGATTGAGAACCCCTGCAGTACCTCCACAGACCCCGGATTGAGAACCCCTGCAGTACCTCCACAGACCCCGGATTGAGAACCCCTGCAGTACCTCCACAGACCCCGGATTGAGAACCCCTGCAGTACCTCCACAGACCCCGGATTGAGAACCCCTGCAGTACCTCCACAGACCCCAGATTGAGAACCCCTGCAGTACCTCCACAGACCCCGGATTGAGAACCCCTGCAGTACCTCCACAGACCCCGGATTGAGAACCCCTGATTTAGCAGATGCTCTTATCCAGAGTGATTTACAGGAAGTGCATTCATCTTAAGAAAGCTATTTATTTTGGAAATAAACTTAATCAAATCTTCATAAAATTGTTATCTTACCTCTTAGCTTTGGTGTCATGTCCCCCAGAGAGACTCATTTTAGAGGCAGGACCCCCTTCCTCTCTCTTCCCAGAGAGACTCATTTTAGAGGCAGGTTCCCCCTCCTCACTCTCCCCAGAGAGACTCATTTTAGAGCACTGACCCCTAAACAGAGATCCAGCATGTTGGTTGTGGTTAACACAGTGACAACTAAACAGAGATCCAACATGTTGGTTGTGGTTAACACAGTGACAACTAAACAGAGATCCAACATGTTGGTTGTGGTTAACACAGTGACAACTAAACAGAGATCCAGTATGTTGGTTGTGGTTAACACAGTGACAACTGAACAGAGATCCAACATGTTGGTTGTGGTTAACACAGTGACAACTAAACAGAGATCCAGCAAGTTGGTTGTGGTTAACACAGTGACAACTAAACAGAGATCCAACATGTTGGTTGTGGTTAACACAGTGACAACTAAACAGAGATCCAGCATGTTGGTTGTGGTTAACACAGTGACAACTAAACAGAGATCCAGCATGTTGGTTGTGGTTAACACAGTGACAACTAAACAGAGATCCAACATGTTGGTTGTGTTTAACACAGTGACAACTAAACAGAGATCCAACATGTTGGTTGTGGTTAAAACAGTGACAACTAATTATTGAATTTCAATTGTTCTCATTCATTCATTATTTCTTAGAAATAAAACATTTACTAACAGACCTAGAAACAGTCAGGTGATTTAATGCATCACATGAACATGTAGTTGTGACATTTCATCTCCATGGTAACTGTCAATAATAATAATAAGTCACTGTTTGTTAAGGTAGTTATAGACAGTACAGCAACAATAATAATAATAATATTAAGTCACTGTTTGTTAAGGTAGTTCTAGACAGTACAGCAACACAAGGCCATGTCTCACCATTATTTGTATTCACTAACAGGATATTTATTGTCTTTTAATCTGTTCTTTTCTAAACGTATCTGAGAATGTAGACAGAAGGGCTGAAAGGAGCATGATTGATCTGAGGGGGAAATCTGTGGTCCATTCAGAATTTTTTTTTCGCCACACGCAAGATATTTTAAATAATGTAAAGTAGACTAGGTTATAATGTATAGTAATGGGTTGTTAGTGATATGTAGATGTTATATTATGTAAAGTAGACTAGGTTATAATGTATAGTAGTGGGTTGTTAGTGATATGTAGATGTTATATTATGTAAAGTAGACTAGGTTATAATGTATAGTAGAGGGTTGTTAGTGATATGTAGATGTTATATTATGTAAAGTAGACTAGGTTATAATGTATAGTAGTGGGTTGTTAGTGATATGTAGGTGTTATATTATGTAAAGTAGACTAGGTTATAATGTATAGTAGTGGGTTGTTAGTGACTAAACAGAGAACACCCCTGGTCATCCCTACTGCCTCTGATCTGGAGGACTCACTAAACACAAATGCTTGGTTTTTAAATGATGTCTGAGTGTTGGAGTGTGACCCTGGCTATCCGTAAATTAAAATAACAAGAAAATTGTGCTGTCTGGTTTGTTTAATAAAATTATTTTTAAATTATCACTACTTTACTTTTACTTTTTATACTTAATTATATTTGAAACCAAATACTTTAAGACTTTTACTGAAGTAGTCTTTTACTGTGTGACTTTCCCTTTTACTTGAGTCATGTTCTATGAAGGAATCTTTCCTTTTACTCCAGTTTGAGAACTGAGTTCTGTTTCCACCACTGTTCTAACGTTCCATATGAGACACAGTTTCAACAGACATTCTGGAACTGCGTCGGCTACAAAGTTACTTTACATTTCATATCAGGAAATAAAGTAACGGTCACTGGGTGGTTTCGTTTTGCATTGACCGGATCCCCGGTTGAGCAGAGTTTGCGCATTTTAGACCATTCCATTGGTCCTTAAAATAAATGTCCACTCACCTGTAGCACCGGGCCATGCAAAACGAACTTCCCACTGTCGCAGCGCACTGAGACACAGAGTTCTAAACCCAGACGCGTTTCTTCAAGACATCTCTCTTACATTATTTTTGATAAACATATAATTTACTAGAAACCAAGTTGAGCTGTGTTTTTTTCCTCCAAAATGTGAGTTACTGTCGGACTTTAATAATTGTAAGCAGTCCTACAAACCCAAAAGGTTTTAATTTGAGAATGTTCATTTGTATGCCTCAAATATTAAACTGTCTTAAAATATTTGATGATTAGTTGAATCAGGTGTGTAAATGCTGGTAAGAACAAAAGGATTGAGAAACCCTGAGATAAACATAAAACCAAATAATTGAAAAGCTCCTCCACCATCTTTACCAGACGTTTTACTGATAACATGTCGGACTACTGATTAGTTTACACTTTGAAAACTGCTGTCTGTCAGCAACTCAGCTCCAGTAGCAGTTCTACTAACTAGTAATATCTCATTCCAGGTATTCATTCTCTTACTCTGTCCATTAGAATAGATTATTGTTCAGAAATACTTACTTTATTTTTAAATAATCTCCATATAGTGTTTTCTGCTCTGTCGTCTCAAAATGGATCCTGAACAAAAGAACAACTTTACTTTCTGTTTCAGCTCAGCCGCCTCCCCATCCTGATAATAAAGTGTTTTATTGGTATCTTCCACTAGATGGCAGTAAACACCTGCTGAAACTAGACTTTACAACTATGTGTTCAGTTCATACAAGCAGTGCCCCAGAAGAGGGTGCTGACCTAGGATCAGGTCCCCCCTCTCCATGTAATCTGATTCATTATGATCTAGGATCAGGTCCCCCTCTCCATGTAATCTGATTCATTATGATCTAGGATCAGGTCCCCCTCTCCATGTAATCTGATTCATTATGATCTAGGATCAGGTCCCTCCTCTCCATGTAATCTGATTCATTATGATCTAGGATCAGGTCCCTCCTCTCCATGTAATCTGATTCATTATGATCTAGGATCAGGTCCCCCCTCTCCATGTAATCTGATTCATTATGATCTAGGATCAGGTCCCCCCCTCTCCATGTAATCTGATTCATTATGATCTAGGATCAGGTCCCCCTCTCCATGTAATCTGATTCATTATGATCTAGGATCAGGTCCCCCTCTCCATGTAATCTGATTCCTTATGATCTAGGATCAGGTCCCCCTGTCCATGTAATCTGATTCATTATGATTGTTTTGTCTCATGTCTCTTTATATTCATGTAGCCTGGGGGCCATGTAATCTGATTCATTATGATTGTTTTGTCTCATGTCTCTTTATATTCATGTAGCCTGGGGTCCATGTAATCTGATTCATTATGATTGTTTTGTCTCATTTCCCTTTATATTCATGTAGCCTGGGGGCCATGTAATCTGATTCATTATGATTGTTTTGTCTCATGTCTCTTTATATTCATGTAGCCTGGGGGCCATGTAATCTGATTCATTATGATTGTTTTGTCTCATGTCTCTTTATATTCATGTAGCCTGGGGGAAATGTAGCTGTATTGAAATGACCTTGTTTTATAACCTTCTTTGTTGCTCAGTGGTACTTCAATTGTCCTGACCACGCCCAATTCTTTCACACAGTAATGCTCCAGCATCCACTCAGAGATTATGCATCTAATGCATTCCTCAAATACTGCAGAGTTGTTCAAAAAACAAAAAGCAAAAGTGAAATGTATTAGTGTTGAGGCTAAAACAAAACCTATCCCAGTCTTTCCAGACAACCACCTTTCCTTCTAATTTGTATTTATGGTTGTTCCATAACGAAGCAGAGCTTGTCAGGAAAGGGGAAGATGTCCGTCTCTTATTTATCTGACTCCATATTTCTTAGTTTGGGACATGATGGGATTCTGCAGTCCCACATTTAAGTGTTGACTCAGATAATATGATGCTCCAAATGGTGCATTAAGTTCTTCTTCCATGTCGACCCAAATTGTCCTATTAGAGTTGTCAATAAAGAGCCTATCAGGGCAGTTATAAAGTCTTCTTGATATAATTGTCCTATTAGAGTTGTCAATAAAGAGCCTATCAGGGCAGTTATAAAGTCTTCTTGATATAATTGTCCTATTAGAGTTGTCAATAAAGAGCCTATCAGGGCAGTTATAAAGTCTTCTTGATATAATTGTCCTATTAGAGTTGTCAATAAAGAGCCTATCAGGGCAGTTATAAAGTCTTCTTGATATAATTGTCCTATTAGAGTTGTCAATAAAGAGCCTATCAGGGCAGTTATAAAGTCTTCTTGATATAATTGTCCTATTAGAGTTGTCAATAAAGAGCCTATCAGGGCAGTTATAAAGTCTTCTTGATATAATTGTCCTATTAGAGTTGTCAATAAAGAGCCTATCAGGGCAGTTATAAAGTCTTCTTGATATAATTGTCCTATTAGAGTTGTCAATAAAGAGCCTATCAGGGCAGTTATAAAGTCTTCTTGATATAATTACATGTTAGGGAGCTTTAATCCTCCCTTCTAAGTCTTTGCCTGTAAACTAGCTTGGTTCATCCTGGCCCTTTTAATAGTCCAGATGAATCATGTTGTCTCTGGTGTTAAAGGTGTAGGCAGGTATGGACAGTGGAAACATGAATCATGTTGTCTCTGGTGTTAAAGGTGTAGGCAGGTATGGACAGTGGGAACATGAATCATGTTGTCTCTGGTGTTAAAGGTGTAGGCAGGTATGGACAGTGGGAACATGAATCATGTTGTCTCTGGTGTTAAAGGTGGAGGCAGGTTTGGACAGTGGAAACATGAATCATGTTGTCTCTGGTGTTAAAGGTGCAGGCAGGTATGGACAGTGGAAACATGAATCATGTTGTCTCTGGTGTTAAAGGTGTAGGCAGGTATGGACAGTGGAAACATGCTGATGATCCTCCTTGAGGACGGTCATAGACTGATAGTCAACATACCTAGTTATCTACCTCTGATGTGAGCAGATCTCACTCCCAGACTGTAACTGATAGTCAACATACCTAGTTATCTACCTCTGATGTGAGCAGATCTCACTCCCAGACTGTAACTGATAGTCAACATACCTAGTTATCTACCTCTGATGTGAGCAGATCTCACTCCCAGACTGTAACTGATAGTCAACATACCTAGTTATCTACCTCTGATGTGAGCAGGTCTCACTCCCAGACTGTGACTGATAGTCAACATATCTAGTTATCTACCTCTGATGTGAGCAGATCTCACTCCCAGACTGTAACTGATAGTCAACATACATAGTTATCTACCTCTGATGTGAGCAGATCTCACTCCCAGACTGTAACTGATAGTCAACATACCTAGTTATCTACCTCTGATGTGAGCAGATCTCACTCCCAGACTGTGACTGATAGTCAACATACCTAGTTATCTACCTCTGATGTGAGCAGATCTCACTCCCAGCTCTGAGGTGAATTAACTTTCGTTCTAACTAAACATGACTACTGGAGAAATGGATATTTATTATGAAATTCTTTCTCTCACTTTTGCTGTTTTTACCTGCAGTAAAGGCAGTGAGCTCTTTGTTGTTTCTTGGTCTGACAGTTATCTTTGTTATGCTTCACTATTCTCACTCAATCATTTAAATCTATATGGAGGTCTGACAGTTATCTTTGTTATGCTCCACTATTCTCACTCAGTCATTTAAATCTATATGGAGGTCTGACAGTTATCTTTGTTATGCTCCACTATTCTCACTCAGTCATTTAAATCTATATGGAGGTCTGACAGTTATCTTTGTTATGCTCCACTATTCTCACTCAGTCATTTAAATCTATATGTTGTGGAGCTCTGGTTTCTTCTCAGTTTTACTAGAGTTTGTAATTGTTGTTTATCTCGTAGTACTTCCTGTTCTATATTCCACCTTGTCGTTGTCTATAGTTCCACTCAATGCCGGGGGGTTAAGAAATCATGTAAAGCACAAAGCCTTATTTTTATTTGCCAAACAGCTTAAAACAGATTGAGGTCAACTTCTACAGATGTCAGTGGGGAAATGATTTGTGTCTCTCTCCTGGTTCTGAACTCTCTGCTGGAGTCACCACTCTAATCAATCATTTCAATGGAAGTATTTTACACTCAGACTGGGACCCTATTGGTCACTTTCTTTGTCTTGTCATCAACTGTAACATCATCATCATTATTACCAACATTTATTGGTTCAATTCCAAACTTGAAAATGATCAGTGACTTGAATCTTTGGAAAAGCGTATTCTCCATTGGCTAACCAAGTTCCCTAATGCTTAACTTAAAGTAGGTGGGGATTTCAATATTTCTCAGAATAATTTCATTGAAAGATGAGAGTCCATTTCTATGAATATTAGTGTGAGGCAGTTTATGGAAAGGTTTGATATGATAGATATTTGGCGAGTAAAGTTTCCTACTGACTAGTCTTCCACTTGGAGTAATAAGACCCGCTCCAGACAATCACCACAGATCTTTGGTTGGTGTCTAAATGTTTTGATAAACAGGCTATTTCTGTTAACATCCTGGTCACTCCCCTTACTGATCATAGAGCTGTTTATATTGACATTACACTGTTTATCTCTGATAATGGCCCTTACTGACCATAGAGCTGTTTATATTGACATTACACTGTTTATCTCTGATAATGGCCCTTACTGATCATAGAGCTGTTTATATTGACATTACACTGTTTATCTCTGATAATGGCCCTTACTGACCATAGAGCTGTTTATATTGACATTACACTGTTTATCTCTGATAATGGCCCTTACTGACCATAGAGCTGTTTATATTGACATTACACTGTTTATCTCTGATAATGGCCCTTACTGACCATAGAGCTGTTTATATTGACATTACACGGTTTATCTCTGATAATGGCCCTTACTGACCATAGAGCTGTTTATATTGACATTACACTGTTGATCTCTGATAATGGCCCTTACTGACCATAGAGCTGTTTATATTGACATTACACTGTTTATCTCTGATAATGGCCCTTACTGACCATAGAGCTGTTTATATTGACATTACACTGTTTATCTCTGATAATGGCCCTTACTGATCATAGAGCTGTTTATATTGACATTACACTGTTTATCTCTGATAATGGCCCTTACTGATCATAGAGATGTTTATATTGACATTACACTGTTTATCTCTGATAATGGCCCTTACTGACCATAGAGCTGTTTATATTGACATTACACTGTGTATCTCTGATAATGGCCCTTACTGACCATAGAGCTGTTTATATTGACATTACACTGTTTATCTCTGATAATGGCCCTTTCTGACCATAGAGCTGTTTATATTGACATTACACTGTTTATCTCTGATAATGGCCCTTACTGACCATAGAGCTGTTTATATAGACATTACACTGTTTATCTCTGATAATGGCCCTTACTGACCATAGAGCTGTTTATATTGACATTACACTGTTTATCTCTGATAATGGCCCTGGCAGAGCATCCTATTGGAAGCTTAATAGCTCTATATTAAAACATGAGTTGGTCCAGATGGAGATAAACAATGTAATTACACACTTCTGGAACAACGTTATAAATAACAATTCATACAGTAATAACTGGGAGCTTTTTAAGGTTGGAAAATATGCCAGAAAACATGACAGTTTTGTTGCCAAGACCAGGAGAGATGAAGAAGAAAGTGTAATTACAAAGATCACCTGTCTTGTTCAAAAGCCTGTTGAAAGTCTTTCAGAGGAGGATAAATCTGTTCTGTTTGATCTACAACACCAGTTGGATGATATGTATAGACTGAAAGCATTCTGTTTGATCTACAACACCAGTTGGATGATATGTATAGACTGAAAGCATTCTGTTTGATCTACAACACCAGGTGGATGATATGTATAGACTGAAAGCATTCTGTTTGATCTACAACACCAGTTGGATGATATGTATAGACTGAAAGCATTCTGTTTGATCTACAACACCAGGTGGATGATATGTATAGACTGAAAGCATTCTGTTTGATCTACAACACCAGGTGGATGATATGTATAGACTGAAAGCATTCTGTTTGATCTACAACACCAGGTGGATGATATGTATAGACTGAAAGCATTCTGTTTGATCTACAACACCAGGTGGATGATATGTATAGACTGAAAGCATTCTGTTTGATCTACAACACCAGGTGGATGATATGTATAGACTGAAAGCATTCTGTTTGATCTACAACACCAGTTGGATGATATGTATAGACTGAAAGCATTCTGTTTGATCTACAACACCAGGTGGATGATATGTATAGACTGAAAGCATTCTGTTTGATCTACAACACCAGTTGGATGATATGTATAGACTGAAAGCATTCTGTTTGATCTACAACACCAGGTGGATGATATGTATAGACTGAAAGCATTCTGTTTGATCTACAACACCAGTTGGATGATATGTATAGACTGAAAGCATTCTGTTTGATCTACAACACCAGGTGGATGATATGTATAGACTGAAAGCATTCTGTTTGATCTACAACACCAGGTGGATGATATGTATAGACTGAAAGCATTCTGTTTGATCTACAACACCAGTTGGATGATATGTATAGACTGAAAGCATTCTGTTTGATCTACAACACCAGGTGGATGATATGTATAGACTGAAAGCATTCTGTTTGATCTACAACACCAGGTGGATGATATGTATAGACTGAAAGCATTCTGTTTGATCTACAACACCAGGTGGATGATATGTATAGACTGAAAGCATTCTGTTTGATCTACAACACCAGGTGGATGATATGTATAGACTGAAAGCATTCTGTTTGATCTACAACACCAGTTGGATGATATGTATAGACTGAAAGCATTCTGTTTGATCTACAACACCAGGTGGATGATATGTATAGACTGAAAGCATTCTGTTTGATCTACAACACCAGGTGGATGATATGTATAGACTGAAAGCATTCTGTTTGATCTACAACACCAGTTGGATGATATGTATAGACTGAAAGCATTCTGTTTGATCTACAACACCAGGTGGATGATATGTATAGACTGAAAGCATTCTGTTTGATCTACAACACCAGGTGGATGATATGTATAGACTGAAAGCATTCTGTTTGATCTACAACACCAGTTGGATGATATGTATAGACTGAAAGCATTCTGTTTGATCTACAACACCAGTTGGATGATATGTATAGACTGAAAGCATTCTGTTTGATCTACAACACCAGGTGGATGATATGTATAGACTGAAAGCATTCTGTTTGATCTACAACACCAGGTGGATGATATGTATAGTCTGAAAGCATTCTGTTTGATCTATAACACCAGGTGGATGATATGTATAGACTGAAAGCATTCTGTGTGATCTACAACACCAGGTGGATGATATGTATAGACTGAAAGCATTCTGTTTGATCTACAACACCAGGTGGATGATATGTATAGACTGAAAGCAGACGGAACCTTTGTCAGATGTAGGAAGAAATGGAGGAGGATGAACTAAATTAATCTTGTTTTCTTTTTCAGGTTAGAAAAATACCACTCTAAAAATAATACAATTCAGCAATTAAATATCTCATCACAGATGACCCCACATTAATCTACATCTTTAGTTACAACATCTACAGTATTGTGAGGTGTCCTCATCTTCTACAGTATTGTGAGGTGTCCTCATCTTCTACAGTATTGTGAGGTGTCCTCATCTTCTACAGTATTGTGAGGTGTCCTCATCTTCTACAGTATTGTGAGGTGTCCTCATCTTCTACAGTATTGTGAGGTGTCCTCATCTTCTACAGTATTGTGAGGTGTCCTCATCTTCTACAGTATTGTGAGGTGTCCTCATCTTCTACAGTATTGTGAGGTGTCCTCATCTTCTACAGTATTGTGAGGTGTCCTCATCTTCTACAGTATTGTGAGGTGTCCTCATCTTCTACAGTATTGTGAGGTGTCCTCATCTTCTACAGTATTGTGAGGTGTCCTCATCTTCTACAGTATTGTGAGGTGTCCTCATCTTCTACAGTATTGTGAGGTGTCCTCATCTTCTACAGTATTGTGAGGTGTCCTCATCTTCTACAGTATTGTGAGGTATCCTCATCTTCTACAGTATTGTGAGGTGTCCTCATCTTCTACAGTATTGTGAGGTGTCCTCATCTTCTACAGTATTGTGAGGTGTCCTCATCTTCTACAGTATTGTGAGGTGTCCTCATCTTCTACAGTATTGTGAGGTGTCCTCATCTTCTACAGTATCGTGAGGTGTCCTCATCTTCTACAGTATTGTGAGGTGTCCTCATCTTCTACAGTATTGTGAGGTGTCCTCATCTTCTACAGTATTGTGAGGTGCCCTCATCTTCTACAGTATTGTGAGGTATCCTCATCTTCTACAGTATTGTGAGGTGTCCTCATCTTCTACAGTATTGTGAGGTGTCCTCATCTTCTACAGTATTGTGAGGTGTCCTCATCTTCTACAGTACTGTGAGGTGGCCTCATCTTCTACAGTGGCCTCATCTTCTACAGTATTGTGAGGTGTCCTCATCTTCTACAGTATTGTGAGGTGTCCTCATCTTCTACAGTATTGTGAGGTGTCCTCAACTCTTTGTTTTGATTGTCTGGGGAATGTGAAATCAGTTGGTGAGGCTGACAGGGAACAGTGTGATGACCGTATTATAGTTGAACACATCATTTATTCTATTGAACACCTTAAAAATAATACGTCTCCTGGGACTGATGGTATATCTGCAGAGTTTTACACAACTGATTACAGAACAGTTAGTCCCTTTTCTGTTGGAGGTCTCCTGGGACTGATGGTGTATCTGCTGAGTTTTACACAACTGTTTACAGAACAGTTAGTCCCTTTTCTGTTGGTCTTTTCTGAAAGCATTGCAAATAATGATCTCCCTCCCAGTTTGACTCCAGGTCTGATTACATTGTAAATAATGATCTCCCTCCCAGTTTGACTCCAGGTCTGATTACATTGTAAATAATGATCTCCCTCCCAGTTTGACTCCGGGTCTGATTACATTGTAAATAATGATCTCCCTCCCAGTTTGACTCCAGGTCTGATTACATTGTAAATAATGATCTCCCTCCCAGTTTGACTCCAGGTCTGATTACATTGTAAATAATGATCTCCCTCCCAGTTTGACTCCAGGTCTGATTACATTGCAAATAATGATCTCCCTCCCAGTTTGATTTCAGGTCTGATTACATTGTAAATAATGATCTCCCTCCCAGTTTGACTCAAGCTCTGATTACATTCATCCATAAGCCCAATAAATACCTGTAAATGTATTAAACTGTGATAGAGGATGACTTTGTAAATGTATTAAACTGTGATAGAGGATCACTTTGTAAATGTATTAAACTGTGATAGAGGATCACTTTGTAAATGTATTAAACTGTGATAGAGGATCACTTTGTAAATGTATTAAACTGTGATAGAGGATCACTTTGTAAATGTATTAAACTGTGATAGAGGATCACTTTGTAAATGTATTAAACTGTGATAGAGGATCACGATGTAAATGTATTAAACTGTGATAGAGGATCACTTTGTAAATGTATTAAACTGTGATAGAGGATCACTTTGTAAATGTGTTAAACTGTGATAGAGGATAACTTTGTAAATGTATTAAACTGTGATAGAGGATCACTTTGTAAATGTATTAAACTGTGATAGAGGATCACGATGTAAATGTATTAAACTGTGATAGAGGATCACTTTGTAAATGTATTAAACTGTGATAGAGGATCACTTTGTAAATGTATTAAGCTGTGATAGAGGATCACTTTGTAAATGTATTAAACTGTGGTAGAGGATCACTTTGTAAATGTATTAAACTGGGATAGAGGATCACTCTGTAAATGTATTAAATATAATACATATAAATACATAGGCTGAAGCATGTTGGGGTTTGTCTAACTACATTATCACCTGTATCAACAGATGCAGCATAGATCGCTTGGCGGAACACAAGTACGCCATACGGGTAGGCAATGAAGACTACCCCATGGCAAGGCACTACAAGTCCTTACACCATGGCAACCCTGCCTCCCTACAAGCTATGGGTATTGATCATGTTCTGGCCTCTATTAGAAAAGGGGACCGTCTTAAACAGTTAAACCAAAGGGAAAGTTTTTGGATTTACAAACTACAGGCCACTAAGTACCCTGGTTTAAATGAAGATATGGATTTCTCACCCTTCCTGTAAGGTCGTGATGGGTCCATTTGCTGTCATCTAGTGGACATTTTGCTCAATTGCCCTCAGCTATGATTGGACTGTTGTTCATGTTTTGCTGTGGTCTGGTGTACTGTGGAATATATTGCTTTCTTGTTCTGGACACTTCTCCCAGTCATGGTTAGGGTTGGAACTGCCTCTCTGGGTGTTCTGATGCTTCTAGCTTGGAGTTGTATGCTCATGATAACATAGCTACAGTATTTCACCTTTTCATGTGTATATTATTGCTTACTAGGTGTGTCCAATTTGGTAACCACTCCCTCTTCTAATTAGGGCTAATTGGAAAAGCCTTTCAAAAGAGGACATTGTATTCTCCTTTTTCTGTACTCCTTGACGAAGGGCATGCAGCCGAAACGCGTCGGTTTATAAACAACTTTGTTTCTATTGAACATGCCATACTAATAAAGGCATTTTAATTATATGAAGAGTGCCTTGGTCCTCCTTTCTTTTTGATGACATTTTAAAGAATGTTAGCCTATTTTAACACTCCACAAATAATATCATCAACTATATGAATACACATAACAATATCATCAATTATATGAATACACATAACAATATCATCAACTATATGAATACACATAACAATATCATCAACTATATTAATACACATAACAATATCATCAACTATATTAATACACATAACAATATCATCAACTATATGAATACACATAACAATATCATCAACTATATGAATACACATAACAATATCATCAACTATATGAATACACATAACAATATCATCAACTATATGAATACACATAACAATATCATCAACTATATGAATACACATAACAATATCATCAACTATATTAATACACATAACAATATCATCAACTATATATATATGTTAGAAGAGAATGACTCCTCAACCCAAGAGGCCCTGGAGCAGCTGTGATTAGGTTAGAAGAGAATGACTCCTCAACCCAAGAGGTTCTGGAGCAGCTGTGATTAGGTTAGAAGAGAATGACTCCTCAACCCAGGAGGCCCTGGAGCAGCTGTGATTAGGTTAGAAGAGAATGACTCCTCAACCCAGGAGGTCCTGGAGCAGCTGTGATTAGGATAGAAGAGAATGACTCCTCAACCCAAGAGGCCCTGGAGCAGCTGTGATTAGGTTAGAAGAGAATGACTCCTCAACCCAAGAGGTTCTGGAGCAGCTGTGATTAGGTTAGAAGAGAATGACTCCTCAACCCAGGAGGCCCTGGAGCAGCTGTGATTAGGTTAGAAGAGAATGACTCCTCAACCCAAGAGGTTCTGGAGCAGCTGTGATTAGGTTAGAAGAGAATGACTCCTCAACCCAGGAGGCCCTGGAGCAGCTGTGATTAGGTTAGAAGAGAATGACTCCCCAACCCAGGAGGCCCTGGAGCAGCTGTGATTAGGTTAGAAGAGAATGACTCCTCAACCCAAGAGGCCCTGGAGCAGCTGTGATTAGGTTAGAAGAGAATGACTCCCCAACCCAGGAGGCCCTGGAGCAGCTGTGATTAGGTTAGAAGAGAATGACTCCCCAACCCAAGAGGCCCTGGAGCAGCTGTGAGAGAGCATTAGTGTGGAAGCATTTGGGAACATTTAAAGGTTCCAGGCAAAGAGGATTGTCTGTTACGTAAAAGGTCAGAGCCACTGAGTGTTCAACATATTAAGGATACCTTCCTAATGTTGAGTTACACCTGGTCAGTTTGTCATGGAAAGAAAGGAGTCCTTAATGTTTTGTGGAAATTGCAGAATAATTATACATTTATGGATTGTTTTATGTAGCCTATTGTTTTCTCTTTATACAACCTGCCATCTACCCACCTGGGGACTGAGGGTTATGAGAGAACCCCCACATCACTAGCTTCTCTTTATACAACCTGCCATCTACCCACCTGGGGACTGAGGGTTATGAGAGAACCCCCACATCACTAGCTTCTCTTTATACAACCTGCCATCTACCCACCTGGGGACTGAGGGTTATGAGAGAACCCCCACATCACTAGCTTCTCTTTATTCAACCTGCCATCTACCCACCTGGGGACTGAGGGTTATGAGAGAACCCCCACATCACTAGCTTCTCTTTATTCAACCTGCCATCTACCCACCTGGGGACTGAGGGTTATGAGAGAACCCCCACATCACTAGCTTGCATGTTCTGCAGCCTTGTAAAGATAAGGAGGGGATGGCATTTATTGTCATGAATGTTGCCCTGGAGGCAGTTCAGCAAAGTGGTCACTAGATGGAACAGGCACAAAGTAATAACATCTGATTTTAATCCTAACTTCAACCCCAACCACACTGCTCATCCTTCCCTTAAATTAAGACTATAAAACAACATTATTTTCCACAGCCAATTTTGACTTTGCAGCTGGCATATCTAGAGGAAATCACACAGTTCTGCCTCCAGGTCAAGATTCATGACAAACGTCAACCTGCGACTGACAGAGGCAATGTGAAATCAATAACGAAACTGTTTTCACAATTACAGTTTTTTTCAATTGTTTAAGCACAATTTTGAAAACAGGGCACGGTTTGTCAATACACTACACACAATTAGCACAACCCTACACCAAAGTAGCACAACACTTCAGATCATTTGCAAAATTGAACACTTTTGTCAAAACTATACACGACTTCATAAAAATGATATTTTGTTACCATACGAAACACACACATTTCATATGACTTCAATCTTTTTGAACCAGTTACACACTGCTGTTGCTAACCTAAAACACTTTTAGCAAGTCTAATTGTCAGTGATTAGAGTAGTGTAAATGAAGTACACAGAGAAAGTGCAACTATACAAACACTACACAAGACCAACGCTGCAGACTGAGGAAAATATCATTTATTTCTCTCCATATACCCAAATCAGTCAACATGTCAACATGGAGAATCACAACAAAACATGTCCCAGTTTTCATGCTACTACAGTAGTGTGCATAACACTGTTAGCTCAGCAAACAACAGACAAACTTAAAATACTGTATCCAGTACAGGTTACAATTACAGTAAATAACAACAACAACAAACATAAAAAATTATCAGAAAAAAACGGACAATATTGTACAGAAAATACTACAGTAAACATACTATACATTATCTCTTCGCCTAGCTGGATCTGAATTTCATCAACATCACAAGCAATATCGTCATTACTAAGACAACGTGGGAAGAACCGTCTTGAATGTCGAATCCATCCTTGCACATCTGCGGCGTCGACTTGGTCACAGGCATCCTCCATGGCCTGAATGAGGGGTACCTGAACCTGGGGCTGGAGATCGTAAACCTTCCACCGCCATGCAGAGAAAAACTCTTCGATAGGGTTTAGAAACGGAGAGTATGGTGGAAGGTATAGTACTGTCAACTGTGGATGGTGTTGAAACCAGTTCTGGACCAAAGCAGAGCGGTGGAATGACACATTGTCCCAGAAGACCGTGTATTGCATCTGGTGCATTTCATTACCTGTTGTGACGATGTGGTGCAATCGGTCCAAAAATGCGAGAATGTGAGGTGTGTTGTAAGGGCCCATTTTGGCATGATGGAGGACAACCCCATGCTGTGAAATGGCAGTGCAAAGGGTGATGTTACCCCCACGTTGCCCTGTGACATTGATTATATTGGTTGAAGGCATTTTGGTTGAAGGCAGGTGAACCTACCTCCTGCATTTTTATAGTGCTTAAACCTGATTGGTGTGTCTACAATTTAGCAATCATGTGTTTTTGCACCTGATGGCTGTGTTTAACAGATTGGCTCATAGGTGTGGTAATTTGACAGTCAGTGCTTTTGAATTGCAAGGAAGTGACATTATGATATACTTCTGTGTCTGATGTATACAAGTGTGTTTAGTGTTTTGCAAATCACTGTGTGTAATGTTTTGTAAATAGTGTGAAGCTGACAATGTGCTTACAGTTGTGCAAATCTAGCCTTGTGTTTTGCTCCTTGAGTGTAAGGTTTTGCTAATTGTGGGAAAAGTTCAATTGTAGTGTGTCAGCAATCGTAAAAAACTGTAAAATGTTGTTTCTTGTTTCAAGTATGTTTTATTATGAAAAGTACAATATATCCTTGTATACTTGTATAACTATGGAGCGTATATATAATTGTGCAATTTGTTTTTCAACATAAAAGACAACAAATGATCACATTGGTATTTTAACGGTGTTATTGTAAGAGTTTAAATGTTTAAACAGAGGATACATGTCACGTTCCTGACCTGTTTTTCCTTTTTCTTGTGTTTATTTAGTTGGTCAGGGCGTGAGTTGGGGTGGGTTGTCGAGGTGTTATTTTCTTGTTGGGTTGTTTGTGTTCGGCCGGGTATGATTCTCAATCAGAGACAGCTGTCAATCGTTGTCCCTGATTGAGAATCATACTTAGGCAACCTGTGATTCACGTGGTTGCTGTGGGTGTTTGTATCTCGTGTCTGTATTCGTGCCACACGGGACTGTTTGTCGGTTCGTTTCGGTTTTGTCACGTTTGTTGTTTTGTATGTGTAAGTGTTCAGTGATTTGTTCATTAAAATAAGCATGGACACAAACCACTCCGCATATTGGTCTGATCCTTCTCGCCTCTCCTCCTCGTCCGAGGAGGAGGATTACGACGACCGTAACAATACATCTAAAACAGTATAAAACAAGTGCAGTATGTTCTGAGAATGTTATTTTAACGTCACACTATAACTTCATGGGAGTCTTGTGGAAAGACTGCATGTTGTTTTGGGTGGATTGAGTGACGTCTTCATCAACATTTGCAGAATATTGCTGTAATATTTTCACCTCTTGTCAGACGCCAACAGCCTAGTCGGCTGCAGACATTCATAAGGAGTTCAAGTGGTTTATTTGCCATTTGCAGGTATTAAAGTAATACATACATTGTAATTCCTTGTTGGAGCTCTCTGACATATAGGACAGTACATACCAGAGGAGGCTGCTGAGGGGAGGACGGCTCATAATAATGTCTGGAACAGAGTGAATGAAATGGAACACATGGAAACCACGTGTTTGATACCATTCCACTTATTCCCCTCCAGCCATTACAAGCCTGACCTCCCCAATTAAGGTCCCACCAACCTCCTGTGGTACAAACACAAACAGTAAAATATATCATAAAAAATGCAAAGTGGTAAAAGATCAGAAAAGGAACCAAAATGTTCAGTCATGTTGTAATAGTCTGATGAAAACAGTTTAGGTTTATGATTTAACAGGTAGAAGCTGTTCTAGAACCTGTGGTCCAGAAACTGATTTAACAGGCAGATAGAACTGGGATAGAAGCTGTTCTAGAACCTGTGGTCCAGAAACTGATTTAACAGGCAGATAGAACTGAGATAGAAGCTGTTCTAGAACCTGTGGTCCAGAAACTGATTTAACAGGCAGGGAGAACTGGGATAGAACTGGGATAGAACCTGTGGTCCAGAAACTGATTTAAAAGGCAGATAGAACTGGGATAGAAGCTGTTCTAGAACCTGTGGTCCAGAAACTGATTTAACAGGCAGGGAGAACTGGTATAGAAGCTGTTCTAGAACCTGTGATCCAGAAACTGATTTAACAGGCAGATAGAACTGGGATAGAAGCTGTTCTAGAACCTGTGGTCCAGAAACTGCCTAGCAACCACTGGTGTGTTTCCAGTGTGTTTGTGTGTCCAGCATGTATGTGTGTGCCCAGTGTGTTTGTGTGTGTGTGTGTGTGTGTCCAGGGTTTGTGTGTCCAAGGTGAGTGTGTCCAGTCTGTGTGTGTGTGTCCAGTGTGTGTGTGTGTGTGTGTGTCCAGTGTGTGTGTGTCCAAGGTGTGTGTGTCCAGTGTGTGTCCAGTGTGTGTGTGTGTGTGTGTGTGTGTGTGTGTGTCCAGTGTGTGTCCAGTGTGTGTGTGTCCAGTGTGTGTGTGTCCAGCATGTGTGTGTGTGTGTCCAGTGTGTGTGTGTGTGTGTGTGTCCAATGTGTTTGATGTGTCCAGGGTATTGTGTGTCCAGGGTATTGTGTGTCCAGTGTGTGTGTGTCCAATTTGTGTGTGTATCCATTGTGTTTGTGTGTTTCCAGTGTGTGTGTGTGTGTGTGTCCAGTGTGTGTGTCCATTGTGTGTGTGTCCATTGTGTGTGTGTGTGTGTATCCGGTGTGTGTGTGTCCAGTGTGCGTGTGTCCAGTGTGTTTGTGTGTCCAATGTGTGTGTGTGTGTGTCCAATGTGTGTGTGTGTGTGTCCAATGTGTGTTTGTGTGTCCAGTCTGTTTGTGTGTCCAGTGTGTTTGTGTGTCCAGTGTGTGTGTGTGTCCAGTGTGTGTGTGTGTGTGTGTGTGTGTGTGTGTGTGTTTGTCCAGTGTGTCTTTGTGTGTGTCCAATGTGTGTGTGTGTGTGTTTGTGTGTGTGTGTGTGTGTCTGTGTGTCCGATGTGAGTGTGTGTCCAATGTTTGTGCTTGTGTGTGTGTGTCCAATGTGTATGTGTGTGTCCAATGTGTGTGTCCAGTGTGTTAGTGTGTGTGTGTGTGTTTGTTTATGTCTTATGTTTGTGTGTGATTGTTTGTGTGTGTGTGTCCAGTGTGTGTGTCCAGTGTGTGTCTGTGTCTGTGTCCAGTGTGTGTGTGTGTGTCCATGTTGTGTGTCCAATATGTGTGTGTGTCCAATGTGTGTGTTGTGTGTGTGTCCAATCTGTGTGTGTGTGTGTGTGTGTGTGTGTGTGTGTGTGTATCCAGTGTCTAGATCCAGTGTGTGTTGGTGTCCAGTGTGTGTCTGTGTCTGTGTCCAGTGTGTGTCTGTGTCTGTGTCCAGTGTGTGTCTGTGTCTGTGTCCAGTGTGTGTCCAGTGTGTGTGTGTGTCCAGTGTGTGTCTGTGTCTGTGTCCAGTGTGTGTGTGTGTGTCCAGGGTTTGTGTGTGTCCAGGGTTTGTGTGTCCAAAATGTGTGTCCAGTGTGTGTGTGTGTGTGTCCAATGTCCAATGTGTGTGTCTTTGTGTGTATGTAAGTGTCCAGCGTGTTTGTGTATATGTCCAATGTGTGTGTGTGTGTGTGTCCAATGTGTGTGTGCGTGTGTGTATGTGTCCAACGTGTGTGTGTGTGTGTATCCAATATGTGTGTGTGAGTGTCCAATGTGTGTTTGTGTCCAATGTGTGTGTGTGTCTAATGTGTGTGTGTCCAATCCAGTGTGTGTGTGTCCAATGTGCCGTGTGTGTCCAATGTGTGTGTGTGTGTCCAATCCAGTGTGTGTGTGTGTGTCCAATCCAGTGTGTTTGTGTCCAATGTGCCGTGTGTGTTCAATGTGTGTGTGTGTCCAACGTGTGTGTGTGTGTGTGTCCAACGTGTGTGTGTGTCCAATGTGCCGTGTGTGTCCAATGTGTGTGTCTGTGTATGTGTGAGTGTCCAGCGTGTTTGTGAATATGTCAAATGTGTGTGTGTGTGTGTCCAATGTGTGTGTGTGTGTGTGTGTGTGTGTGTGTGTGTGTGTGTGTGTGTATGTGTCCAATGTGTGTGTGCGTGTCTGTGTGTGTGTCCAATGTGTGTATGTGTCCAATGTGTGTGTCCCGTGTGTGTGTGTGTATGTGTCCACTGTGTCCAGTGTGTGTGTCCAGGGTTTGTGTGTGTCCAATATGTGTGTGTTTCCAATGTGTGTGTCTGTGTGTGTGTGTGTGTGTGTGTGTATGTGTGTTTGTGTCCAATGTGCATGTGTGTCTAGGGTTAGTGTGTCCAATATGTGTGTGTGTCCAATGTGTGTGTGTGTTTGTCCAATGTGTGTGTCTGTGTGTATGTGTCCAGTGTGTGTGTGTCCAATGTGTGTGTCCAGTGTGTGTGTGTGTGTGTGTGTGTCCAATGTGTGTGTGTGTTTGTGTATGTGTGTGTGTGTGTCCAATGTGTGTGTGCGTGTGTCCAATGTGTGTGTGTGTCCAATATGTGTGTGTGTGTGTGGTCAGTGTGTGTATGTGTGTGTCCAGTGTCTGTTTCCAGCGTGTGTGTGTGTGTCCAGCGTGTGTGTGTGTGTGTGTTTGTGTCCAATGTGTGTGTGCGTATGTGTGTGTGTGTCCAATGTGTGTGTGCGTGTGTTTTGGTTGTGTTTTGGGTTGTGTTTTGCCCAATAGTAACTGAACTGTGGATGATGACTGGAGTCATTTTCTGTCTAAGTGAGTAGATAACACGTTTCTAAACAATACTAAATTAATCCTGATTATTTATGCCTTAAATAATACAAATCATAAATAAATAATGAATAATAACACTAAGAGTTGGTTTGAACAGATCTGAATCAGGAAACTAAGAGTTGGTTTAAACAGATCTGAATCAGGAAACTAAGAGTTGGTTTAAACAGATCTGAATCAGGAAACTAAGAGTTGGTTTGAACAGATCTGAATCAGGATACTAAGAGTTGGTTTAAACAGATCTGAATTAGGAAACTAAGAGTTGGTTTAAACAGATCTGAATCAGGACACTAAGAGTTGGTTTAAACAGATCTGAATCAGGATACTAAGAGTTGGTTTAAACAGATCTGAATCAGGACACTAAGAGTTGGTTTAAACAGATCTGAATCAGGAAACTAAGAGTTGGTTTAAACAGATCTGAATCAGGATACTAAGTGTTGGTTTAAACAGATCTGAATCAGGAAACTAAGAGTTGGTTTAAACAGATCTGAATCAGGAAACTAAGAGTTGGTTTAAACAGATCTGAATCAGGAAACTAAGAGATGGTTTAAACAGATCTGAATCAGGAAACTAAGAGTTGGTTTAAACAGATCTGAATCAGGAAACTAAGAGTTGGTTTAAACAGATCTGAATCAGGAAACTAAGAGTTGGTTTAAACAGATCTGAATCAGGAAACTAAGAGTTGGTTTAAACAGATCTGAATCAGGACACTAAGAGTTGGTTTAAACAGATCTGAATCAGGAAACTAAGAGTTGGTTTAAACAGATCTGAATCAGGACACTAAGAGTTGGTTTAAACAGATCAGAATCAGGAAACTAAGAGTTGGTTTAAACAGATCTGAATCAGGAAACTAAGAGTTGGTTTAAACAGATCTGAATCAGGAAACTAAGAGTTGGTTTGAGGGTCAATAATGTGGGACCCCATTGTATACTTCAAAGTTAGAGATATGTTGAAACTGGATCCATCATAAATGATTCTACATTTCATAGTATTCCATGGCCTTTACTGGCCAAAGGTTAAACTGCTGTTATGGTTATGATATACTATGGTGTTGTGTCACTAGACTTTGACCAGATATTATTGCATCCAAAGATCAACTGTACCTAGAACATAGATACAGAGACACTTGTCATCAGGAAGGTGCTCTCTCAGCACAACGGAAAATATCTCAATGACTTGACATGTTCTGGTTGTGAATTCAGGCTACAAGGTAAGAATCTTCCCAGGGATTATTGTAAAGTGTGTAGAGACATTAAATGTATGGTGTTATTTTAGTATAGTGAATGACAGTAAAACACTCAGATCTAACAGTCCATTTCACCTGGGACAGCTACGTGACAGTTCAATCATACAAAATGGCGCTAACTGGGCGTAGGCAAGTCAAGTTCAAAACATATTGTTCATATATCGTATTATACGATTCGTATATCGTGGTTATTTTACAATTTGTCAAAATGTTAATGTATCATAGTTGTAAATCATCTTTCAGAATATCAGAACATTTGTTGTTTTCTAAATTACAATGAGCTCCTGCTTCCTGTGTAATTTGGTATGAAACCACTGAACATACTTTTCTTAACATTGTTATTATGAACTGAATTCAGTAACAGCAGAATAATATCAGACCTGTTGAACAAAGCAACACACTAGAATGAGAGGAATTATTAAAAGAGAAAGTGAGACATTATTATTATTAATAATATTACTCTTATTATATTGGTATTATTATTATTAGTTATCTATTAATTAAATCACCTGACTGTTTGGATGTATCTGTTAGTAAATGTTTTATTTCTAAGAGATAATTAATAAAATAGAACAATTGACCTTCAATAATTAGTTGTCACCATGTTAACCACAACCAACATGCTGGATCTCTGTTTAGTTGTCACTGTGTTAACCACAACCAACATGCTGGATCTCTGTTTAGTTGTCACTGTGTTAACCACAACCAACATGTTGGATCTCTGTTTAGTTGTCACTGTGTTAACCACAACCAACATGTTGGATCTCTGTTTAGTTGTCACTGTGTTAACCACAACCAACATGTTGGATCTCTGTTTAGTTGTCACTGTGTTAACCACAACCAACATGTTGGATCTCTGTTTAGTTGTCACTGTGTTAACCACAACCAACATGCTGGATCTCTGTTTAGGGGACAGTGCTCTAAAATGAGTCTCTCTGGGGAGAGAGAGGAGGAAGGCCCTGCCTCTAAAATGCATCTCTCTGGGGGACATGACACCAAAGCTAAGAGGTAAGATGACAATTTTATGAAGAATTTATTACGTTTATTTCCAAAATAAATAGCTATCTTAAGATGAATGCACTTACTGTAAATCACTCTGGATAAGAGCATCTGCTAAATCAGGGGTTCTCAATCCGGGGTCTGTGGAGGTACTGCAGGGGTTCTCAATCCGGGGTCTGTGGAGGTACTGCAGGGGTTCTCAATCCGGGGTCTGTGGAGGTACTGCAGGGGTTCTCAATCCGGGGTCTGTGGAGGTACTGCAGGGGTTCTCAATCCGGGGTCTGTGGAGGGACTGCAGGGGTTCTCAATCCGGGGTCTGTGGAGGTACTGCAGGGGTTCTCAATCCGGGGTCTGTGGAGGTACTGCAGGGGTTCTCAATCCGGGGTCTGTAGAGGTACTGCAGGGGTTCTCAATCCGGGGTCTGTGGAGGTACTGCAGGGGTTCTCAATCCGGGGTCTGTGGAGGTACTGCAGGGGTTCTCAATCCGGGGTCTGTGGAGGTACTGCAGGGGTTCCACGGCACCCTGACTGTACTCGTTGCAATGGAAGACATTTGATAGAATTTTTCACATGACACAACCACTTTGCCTACTCTTAATTATTGCCTAATATAATGGAATGCATATTGTTTTAACCATTTCTGATCGTTGTTACAAGCAGAATTTTGACAATATTACCGTTATATCAACACACTCTTCACACCCGTTTAACAACTCTAAATATCTTTGGCATAGTAGGCATCAAGTCCCTTGCCAATAATGTTGCCTACGACGTTGCAACAATGTTCATATTCATGGAACACATATTACGCCCTAGATACCTTCAATTGCCCAATTTATTGCCATGCCCAATTTAGGATTATTATTTAACAACGTGATGTTGCGCTCCAAAGGGAGAACTTGAAATAACATGATGTAGATAATTAAATAATCAAAAGAAAAACATATTTATTATACACTCTTAGAAAATAAGGTTCCTTATAGAACCAAAAAGGCTTCTATCACTTCCTTAATATATGGAACCACTAAAAGTTAAATATATATTTTTGGGTTCAGTGAAGAAGAACCTGTAGAGTTCTGATCAACGGAAGGTTAATGTTTTGAGGATGTGAACCCAGCAGCCCTCCAGTGGTCAGATCAAGTCCGCCGTTTTCAAACCAGCCACCTTTCAGCCACAGCTCCAACTCCTGCCACAGGGTGAAAACCTGAGTTAACCTTCAGAAATAAACATGAGTTAATCTGCCAAAATTAAGACAAAATGCTTTAGGTACATACATGGAATCACTTGTTATACATAATTATTATACATAAATCATTGTCAAAAGCACAAGACATACTGTTGCATGTAGGTCTATATTATTTATGGATTGATCATATAGAAATATAAAAACATTATTTTTAACTACTAGAAAGCAATTACATGTGGCACAGGAACCACTGACTCGCTGCATTATTCTATAGTATTGTAATGACCTGACAAGATCATAAATGAACAATTGTCCAGACAGAGGCTTGAGTTTGCGAATGGACGGTTTATTAAACCAACTTTGCACAGGCTACTGTTTGGGCCGTAGCACACGCCAAATAAATGACAGATAACCCACAAGCCAATCGTGACCTTCTCTTGTGAAGCCCAGATGTAAAAGAGGGAGAACAAAGGCTAAACCTGGTCTTAACTTCCAATGCTCCATCCCCCTGCCCAACCCCCCTCCACGCCACTTCGCCAACCGCCAGGATGCCCGGCATCAGAACATTCCAGGCATTCCCGTGATTGGCAGATAGCAGATTGATTGACATGTCGGACCCCGCGAACACTGGGTACTGGTCAGTACAACACAACCACCTACTAGCCTAACACATAACACACAGCTGTCTGTGCGGGTCGCTACAGTATTATCAAGACACCCGCTGTTAACTCTTAACTACTTAAGACAGCTCACGAGGGGTCCTAAATATCTGCCGACTAGGTGGGACTAGAGACTTCATGTATAGCTTTAATTTATACCCATAAGTGTAAAATGTCTTTATTCTCAGCACTTATACGACCAATTTTCTACTCTGAGACACTTTGGCGATATGGGCCCAGATCTCAAAACATTGTTATAAAAAAACTTAGAATGTTTGTTTAACATAATAATAAAAAATGAATATTACTAATGTAACCCACTGTAAAGACTGGGTTTAGTTGATTGTGTTGCACTGCTCATGTCCGCGTTCTGGAACTGTCCGCGTCCCCGTACAGAACTGTCCGCGTCCCCGTACAGAACTGTCCGCGTCCCCGTACAGAACTGTCCGCGTCCACGTTCGGTGTGGCGCCAAGCATATTGTCCGGTTACGCGCAGAGTTGGCTGAGGTGATCTTGGGGAATAACGATGGAGTTCACTACAGTGTTGAGACACCGAAGTTCAGTGTTCAATTTGCTTTTTTCTTTACGGTCAGGGACAGTATGAGTGTAGCCAGATCCTTTTCACTCTCTGTCCTTGTTTCATTTTGTGGTTCACCGGATTCGTCATTTTCATCGAGACGAGGTAGAGAGCGACCAGCTAGCTAGCCAAGCTAGTCGGTACAGCTCGGTAAGCTAGCTAGCTACTATACCAGCAGCATCCTAGTTAACTTAGCTAACAATGCATCATTCTCTCGTTGACGGATGCTGGCTAGCTCTGTCCGGTTCTCCTCTCTTCACTAGATGGACGGTAACTTTAGTGTTTAACCCCTCTGTGTCCAAGGACCAATCTTTTGAATATTATTTTCAGGGCACCTCAATAGCAGGTATTGAACACCGGGTAAATAATCACTAGTCAGAGCCTCAACCTCAGTAAACATTCATTATAAAAAACATCTTAATATCTGATATTGTGAGTAAACAACCTCGGAATAGAAAAGACAAGAGTGCGTCTTCCAGCCCACCAATAAATTACATAATTCAACCCTCCCGGTTAGTAAATTTACCTCAACATGCCCCTGGAGAAGGCAGAGTAAAGACACCAGCCTTTTAGCGGGGCTGACTACAACGCTCGCGTCCTAAATTAATTTCGTTATTAAAAATGACACACTGCTCGCGCCGCCAACGAGCGTCTAGAAGTCAGTTCTATTTGTGACGCAGTTCGCGCTGCATCTCCTCATTGGTTTATAGAAGCAGGTCCCCACGTGCCATCTCCTCAGTGGTTTATAGAAGCAGGTACCCACGTGCCATCTCCTCATTGGTTTATAGAAGCTGGTACCCACGTGCCATCTCCTCATTGGTTTATAGAAGCAGGTACCCACGTGCCATCTCCTCAGTGGTTTATAGAAGCAGGTACCCACGTGCCATCTCCTCATTGGTTTATAGAAGCTGGTACCCACGTGCCATCTCCTCATTGGTTTATAGAAGCAGGTACCCACGTGCCATCTCCTCATTGGTTTATAGAAGCAGGTACCCACGTGCCATCTCCTCAGTAGTTTATAGAAGCAGGTACCCACGTGCCATCTCCTCATTGGTTTATAGAAGCAGGTACCCACGTGCCATCTCCTCATTGGTTTATAGAAGCAGGTACCCACGTGCCATCTCCTCATTGGTTTATAGAAGCAGGTACCCACGTGCCATCTCATTGGTTTATAGAAGCAGGTACCCACGTTGCATCTCATTGGTTTATAGAAGCAGGTACCCACGTGCCATCTCATTGGTTTATAGAAGCAGGTACCCACGTGCCATCTCCTCATTGGTTTATAGAAGCAGGTATCCACGTGCCATCTCCTCATTGGTTTATAGAAGCAGGTACCCACGTGCCATCTCCTCATTGGTTTATAGAAGCAGGTACCCACGTGCCATCTCCTCATTGGTTTATAGAAGCAGGTACCCACGTGCCATCTCATTGGTTTATAGAAGCAGGTACCCACGTTGCATCTCATTGGTTTATAGAAGCAGGTACCCACGTGCCATCTCATTGGTTTATAGAAGCAGGTACCCACGTGCCATCTCCTCATTGGTTTATAGAAGCAGGTATCCACGTGCCATCTCCTCATTGGTTTATAGAAGCAGGTATCCACGTGCCATCTCCTCATTGGTTTATAGAAGCAGGTACCCACGTGCCATCTCCTCATTGGTTTATAGAAGCAGGTACCCACGTTCCATCTCCTCATTGGTTTATAGAAGCAGGTACCCACGTGCCATCTCCTCATTGGTTTATAGAAGCAGGTACCCACGTTCCGTCTCCTCATTTAGCAAAAAACATAAACATAACTTCTTTAAAGAATAAAAGCTAATTTACGAACATTTCTGAAAATGGATATATAGCTTTTTGGAATGAAACTCTTCTTCTGTTTCCCCATCTGAGCTCAGAGTAGATGAGAGATGTCATGTTTGTCTCTGTTGTGTTGAAGACCAATCAATCAGGAGAGACCAGCCTCCCCTGTACCCAGCTGTGTGTCCATGAAGAGTGACCAGTCTATGGGACCTCCTCTAAACTTTAGAGAGGGAGTCTTTTCTACTGAACAAAGGTAAGAAGAACTCATGGGTCAAGGTCAGTGAGTTAAACAACACTGTCTCTAGTCATTTCTCCTCTCCCATTTTCCCATTTCTTTTTGTTGTTTTCATAATCCATAGTCTAATACTTTTGTCCAATTTTATAGTCCTAAAACAATATTAAACAAACACAACATTCCCTCCGTGTGTGTGTGTGTGTCTGTGTGTGTGTGTGTGTGTGTGTGTGTGTGTGTGTGTGTGTGTGTGTGTGTGTGTGTGTGTGTGTGTGTGTGTGTGTGTGTGTGTGTGTGTGTGTGTGTGTGTGTGTGTGTGTGTGTCTGTGCGTGTGTGTGTCTGTGTGTGTGTGTGTCTGTGCGTGTGCGGACTCCTCTCATGTTTTGTCCACAGAAACCAACAGGAGAGATCAGAGTCAGAGATTCTCAGTGGTCAGTCTTCCCAGAGTCATCAAACAGACCTGGCCTCCATATTCAGAGTATGTGGTCCTGTTATGTACATTTGTTTTTGTTTACCCCAAGTAAAGTTGATCTGTCAATCAATCATTAATGTGTTAATGAGAAAACATTTATTCTCTTGCTTAACTTATTTACTTTATTTATTTCAGTTGCTTGAAGAGAAAATTATGACATTTGTGAAGAACGAGCTGAAGATGTTCAAGAGGATTCTTAGTCCAGAACTCCCAGAAGGCTTTGCGAGTCAGAAGCAGGAAGTGGTGGATGCTGAAGATGAGAAGCAGGAGAGCAGTGCCAGAGAGGGGGCTCTGAAGATCACACTGCACTTCCTGAGGAAAATGAACCAGAAGGAGCTTGCTGACACACTGGAGAAAAGTAAGATCTGTCTGAATCATGTTGAATTCTGTTTTATAACATTTAAAAACGGTATCTAAAGTACAGCTAAAGTAGCTGTGTAACTCAATGATATTGAAGCAGCCTTAACACAACACCTAGTGACCTCATCAAGTAGCAGTAGGGATGTGTTGTGGTGATTAATTTAGAGAGAGAGACAACATTAATAATACCACTTTGTTTACATACCCTACATTACTCATCTCAAATGTATATACTGTACTCGATACCATCTACTGCATCTTGCCTATGCCGTTCTGTACCATCACTCATTCATATATCTTTATGTACATATTCTTTATCCCTTTACACTTGTGTGTATAAGGTAGTAGTTTTGGAATTGTTAGGTTAGATATCTCGTTATTTATTACTGCATTGTCGGAACTAGAAGCACAAGCATTTCGCGACACTTACATTAACATCTGCTAACCATGTGTATGTGACAAATACAATTTGATTTGATTTGAATAATACCAATAACAATATAATCAGTCACACCAGTCTGTAATGCATTATGAAAATATTTACACATTTATAGAGACATTTAAGAGAATAAATTATTATAATTTTCAACTTTTTAACAGTCCTACAATACTATAGGCATTAAAACAGACGTAATATTAATATCCTCTGTGTTATTTCTTCATTCAGATGAACTTGCTGTGATTTGCCAACGTGACATCAAATCTAATCTAAAGAAGAAGTTTCAATGTGTATTTGAGGGGATCGCTAAACAAGGAAACCCAACACTTCTCAATAAGATCTACACAGAGCTCTACATCACAGAGGGTGGAACAGGAGAGGTCAATAATGAACATGAGCTGAGACAGATTGAGACAACAACCAGGAAACAAGCAAGACCAGAGACTGCAATCAAATGTGAAGACATCTTCAAACCCTTAACTGGACAAGACAAAATTATCAGAACTGTGCTGACAAAGGGAGTCGCTGGCATTGGAAAAACAGTCTCTGTGCAGAAGTTCATTCTGGACTGGGCTGAAGGAAAAGCAAATCAGGATGTCCAATTTGTATTTTCATTCCCATTCCGGGAGCTGAATTTGCTGAAAGGGGAAAAACACACTTTCATTGAACTTCTCAGTCACTTCTCAAAGGAAGCCAAACAATCAGGAATCTCCATCTACAACAAGTACAAAGTTCTGTTCATCTTTGATGGTCTGGATGAGTGCCGACTGCCCCTAGACTTCCAGAAGAACAAGATCTGTTGTGACGTCACAGAGTCAACCTCAGTGGATGTTCTGCTGACAAATCTCATCAAGGGAAATCTGCTTCCCTCTGCTCTCATCTGGATAACTACCCGACCTGCAGCAGCCAATAAGATCCCTTCAGGGTGTGTTGACCAGGTGACAGAGGTACGAGGGTTCAATGACCCACAGAAGGAGGAGTACTTCAGGAAGAGATTCAGTGATGAGGACATGGCCAGCAGAATCATCTCACACATAAAGACATCAAGGAGCCTCCACATCATGTGCCACATTCCAGTCTTCTGTTGGATTTCTGCAACAGTCCTTGAACACATGCTGAAACATAAGACAGAAGAGATGCCCAAGACTCTGACTGAGATGTACACACACCTTGTGGTGTTTCATACCAAACAGAAGAATGAAAAGTATCTTGGGAAAGAAGAGACAGGTCCACACTGGAATAAAGAGAGCATTCTGTCACTGGGAAAACTGGCTTTTCAACAGCTAGTGAAGGGCAATCTGATTTTCTATGAAGAAGACCTGAAAGAGGCTGGCGTTGATGTCAGTGAAGCCTCAGTGTACTCAGGATTGTGCACACAGCTCTTTAAAGAGGAATGTGGGCTGTACCAGGTTAAGGTATACTGCTTTGTTCATCTGAGCATTCAGGAGTTTCTGGCTGCTGTATATGTGTTCCTCTCATTCATCAACAACAATGAGAATCTAATGGCCGAACCGCAATCAACGTCCAGGAAGCTTTCTGCGCTGTTCAGAGACAAGCCTAAAGTTACTGTCTACAAGAATGCTGTGGATAAAGCCTTACAAAGTGAGACGGGAAACCTGGACCTGTTCCTCCGCTTCCTTCTGGGCCTCTCACTGGAGTCCAATCAGAAGCACTTACAAGGTCTACTGACAAAGACAAGAAGCAGCTCAAAGACCCATGATAAAACAGTCAAGTACATTAAGGAGAAGATCGGGGAGAATCCCTCTCCAGAGAGGAACATCAATCTGTTCCACTGTCTGAATGAACTGAATGACCATTCTCTAGTGGAGGAGATCCAAAGCTACCTGAGATCAGGAAGTCTCTCAGAAGAAGAACTCTCACCTGCACAGTGGTCAGCTCTGGTCTTTGTGTTGCTGACTTCAGAAAAGGAGTTGGATGTGTTTGACCTGAAGAAATACTCCAGATCAGAGGAAGGTCTTCTGAGGCTGCTGCCAGTGGTCAAAGCCTCCAGAGCTGTTCTGTGAGTAAATAAAATGACATATAAGAACTAATCATCAGGAAGAAATATTCAGTTTAGAGAAAAATGTGTATTATAATATGTATATAATATTATATTGAATAACATATTGAATAAATTCATTGATTTTCACATTAGTATAACATTATGACCGTACAATTCTAACAGACGGAAGATGAATCTATATGTTGTTTAGGAGAATAAACCAAATGCATCTGCCATTGTCCTTCTACACTACTGGTGTTAAATTAACGAAGTCATAATGATCTCTTTGTCAGGCTGTCAGGCTGTGGAGTCACAGAGAAAGGCTGTGCTTCTCTGGTCTTAGCTCTGAAGTCAAACCCCTCACACCTGAGAGAGCTGGATCTGAGAAACAATGACCTGAAGGATTCAGGAGTGAAGCTGCTCTCTGATGGACTGGGGAAACCCCACTGTAAACTGGAGACTCTGAGGTCAGTATTCCTGTAGTTGGTCAACAAGTGATAACTGTTCACCAGATCCACATGTGTTTACCAGACACACATAGTCCACACCATATGTGTTTGGACAGTGAAGCTTACAGTTTTACATTTGGTGCTATGCTCCAGCATTTTGGATTTGTGATAGAACGTTTCATATTAGGAGAATTTCACCTTTTAAAGGTATTTAAACATATATTTTACAGTTTAGAAATGAAATCACTTTCTGTACGTAGTTCTCCCATTTGAAGAAGTCTTAATTATTTGGACAAATTCACTTATATTGTATTAAAGTAGTCATAAGTGTAGTATTTTGTCCCAAATTCCATGCCTGCAGTGATTACATCAAGCTTGTGATTCTACTAACTTGTTGAATTCATTTGCAGTTTGTTTTGGTTTTGTTTTGGATTATATTTTTCCAATAGAAACTGAATGGTGAATATTGTCCTGTCATTTTGGAGTCACTTCACTTGTATTGTCAGTAAGAATAGAATATGTTTCTGAACACTTCTACATTCATGTGGATGCTACCATGATTATGAATAATCAGGAATGAATCGTGAATGATGATGAATGAGAAAGTTACAGAGGAACAAGGATCATACCCCCTCTGTTATTGGTAATGGTGAGAGGTTAGCATGTTTTGTTGTAGCCTCTGTTATTGGTAATGGTGAGAGGTTAGCATGTTTTGTTGTAGCCTCTGTTATTGGTAATGGTGAGAGGTTAGCATGTTTTGTTGTAGCCTCTGTTATTGGTAATGGTGAGAGGTTAGTATGTTTTGTTGTAGTCTCTGTTATTGGTAATGGTGAGAGGTTAGCATGTTTTGTTGTATCCTCTGTTATTGGTAATGGTGAGAGGTTAGTATGTTTTGTTGTATCCTCTGTTATTGGTAATGGTGAGAGGTTAGCATGTTTTGTTGTAGCCTCTGTTATTGGTAATGGTGAGAGGTTAGCATGTTTTGTTGTAGCCTCTGTTATTGGTAATGGTGAGAGGTTAGCATGTTTTGTTGTAGTCTATGTTATTGGTAATGGTTATAGGTTAGTATGTTTTGTTGTAGCCTCTGTTATTGGTAATGGTGAGAGGTTAGCATGTTTTGTTGTAGTCTCTGTTATTGGTAATGGTGAGAGGTTAGCATGTTTTGTTGTAGTCTCTGTTATTGGTAATGTTGAGAGGTTAGCATGTTTTGTTGTAGCCTCTGTTATTGGTAATGGTGAGAGGTTAGCATGTTTTGTTGTAGTCTCTGTTATTGGTAATGGTGAGAGGTTAGCATGTTTTGTTGTAGCCTCTGTTATTGGTAATGGTGAGAGGTTAGCATGTTTTGTTGTAATCTCTGTTATTGGTAATGGTGAGAGGTTAGCATGTTTTGTTGTAGCCTATGTTATTGGTAATGGTGAGAGGTTAGCATGTTTTGTTGTAGCCTCTGTTATTGGTAATGGTGAGAGGTTAGCATGTTTTGTTGTAGCCTCTGTTATTGGTAATGGTGAGAGGTTAGCATGTTTTGTTGTAGCCTCTGTTATTGGTAATGGTGAGAGGTTAGCATGTTTTGTTGTAGCCTCTGTTATTGGTAATGGTAAGAGGTTAGCATGTTTTGTTGTAGCCTCTGTTATTGGTAATGGTGAGATGTTAGCATGTTTTGTTGTAGTCTATGTTATTGGTAATGGTTATAGGTTAGTATGTTTTGTTGTAGCCTCTGTTATTGGTAATGGTGAGTGGTTAGCATGTTTTGTTGTAGTCTCTGTTATTGGTAATGGTGAGAGGTTAGCATGTTTTGTTGTAGTCTCTGTTATTGGTAATGTTGAGAGGTTAGCATGTTTTGTTGTAGCCTCTGTTATTGGTAATGGTGAGAGGTTAGCATGTTTTGTTGTAGTCTCTGTTATTGGTAATGGTGAGAGGTTAGCATGTTTTGTAGTAGCCTCTGTTATTTGGTAATGGTGAGAGGTTAGCATGTTTTGTTGTAGCCTCTGTAACTTTCTCACTCATTATTATTCATGATTCATTAATATTATTTCTTAATCATGGCATCATCAGGATTAATTTAGTATTGTTTGGAAGCATGTTATCTACTAACTTAAACAGAAAATAATTCCAGTCATCATCCACCATTCAGTTACTATTGGACAAAACAAACCCAAAACACAACCAAAACAAACTGCAAATGCAACCAACTAGTTTACAACCAAAAACTACACTTTCGACTACTTTAATACACTAAAAGTGAATTGGTCAGAATACTTATGACTTCTTCAAATAGGGGACTAGATACATAAAGTGCTTTCATTTCTAAATGGTGAAACAGATATGTATTAAAATACCCTCAAATAAAAGGTGACATTATATACTGTTACCTCATATGAAATATTTGATCTGAAATCCAAAATGTTGGAGTATAGATCCACATTTAAAATGTTAGCTTCACTGTCAAAATAGATATGGTATGGACTGTATACTCAATACAATCTAAATCTGATACCTCACTGTCTGTCTTTTGACTGATACTGCTTTTTAAACTGGTCTGGTCAGTCTACTCAAATATTTGTACTAAATCAAATCAAATCAAATTTATTTATATAGCCCTTCGTACATCAGCTGATATCTCAAAGTGCTGTACAGAAACCCAGCCTAAAACCCCAAACAGCAAGCAATGCAGGCTAGGAAAAACTCCCTAGAAAGGCCAAAACCTAGGAAGAAACCTAGAGAGTAACCAGGCTATGAGGGGTGGCCAGTCCTCTTCTGGCTGTGCCGGGTGGGGATTATAACAGAACATGGCCAAGATGTTCAAATGTTCATAAATGACCAGCATGGTCAAATAATAATAATCACAGGCAGATCAGTTCTGTTATACTCACTGACATTATTTTAACAGTTTTGGAAACTTTAGAGTGTTTACTATCCAAATCGACTAATTATATGCATATCCTATCTTCTGGGCCTGAGTAGAAGGCAGTTTAATTTGGGCATACTTTTCATCCAAAATTCCAAATGCTGCCCCCTACCCTAGGGAAGTTAAAGTGGCTAGTGATGCATTACATCAAGATGGCAGATGCAGTAGATGGTATAGCGTACAGTATATACATATGAGATGAGTAATGTAGGGTGTGTAAACATTATATAAAGTGGCTAGTGATAAATTGATACATCAAATTTTCCAGTATTAAAGTGGCTGGAGTTGAGTCAGTATGTTGGCAGCGGCCACTAAATGTTAGTGGTGGCTGTTCAACAGTCTGATGGCCTTGAGATAGAAGCTGCTTTTCAGTCTCTCGGTCCCCGCTTTGATGCACCTGTACTGACCTCGCCTTCTGGATGATAGCGGGGTGAACAGGCAGTGGCTCGGGTGGTTGTTGTCCTTGATGATCTTTCTGGCCTTCAGTTGAAACTGGAGCAGCAGCACGGCCAGGTGGACTGGGGACAGCAAGGAGTCTTCATGCCAGGTAGTCCTGAGGCATGGTCCTAGGGCTCAGGTCCTCCGAGAGAAAGAGAGAATTAGAGAGAGCATACTTAAATTCACGCAGGACACCGGACAAGACAGGAGAAGTACTCCAGATATAACAAACTGACCCTAGCCCCCCGACACATAAACTACTGCAGAATAAATACTGGAGGCTGAGACAGGAGGGTTCAGGAGACACTGTGGCCCCATCCGATGATACCCCCGGACAGGGCCAAACAGGAAGGATATAACCCCACCCACTTTGCCAAAGCACAGCCCCCACACCACTAGAGGGATATCTTCAACCACCAACTTACCATCCTGAGACAAGGCTGAGTATAGCCCACAAAGATCTCCGCCACGGCACAACCCAAGGGGGGGGCGCCAACCCAGACAGGAAGATCACATCAGTGACTCAACCCACTCAAGTGACGCACCCCTCCTAGGGACGGCATGAAAGAGCACCAGTAAGCCAGTGACTCAGCCCCTGTAATAGGGTTAGAGGCAGAGAATCCCAGTAGAAAGAGGGGAACCGGCCAGGCAGAGACAGCAAGGATGGTTCGTTGCTCCAGAGCCTTTCCGTTCACCTTCACACTCCTGGGCCAGACTACACTCAATCATATGACCTACTGAAGAGATGAGTCTTCAGTAAAGACTTAAAGGTTGAGACCGAGTCTGTGTCTCTCACATGGGTAGGCAGACCATTCCATAAAAATGGAGCTCTATAGGAGAAAGCCCTGCCTCCAGCTGTTTGCTTAGAAATTCTAGGGACAGTAAGGAGGCCTGCGTCTTGTGACCGTAGCGTACGTGTAGGTATGTACGGCAGGACCAAATCAGAGAGATAGGTAGGAGCAAGCCCATGTAATGCTTTGTAGGTTAGCAGTAAAACCTTGAAATCAGCCCTTGCCTTGACAGGAAGCCAGTGTAGAGAGGATAGCACTGGAGTAATATGATCAAATTTTTTGGTTCTAGTCGGGATTCTAGCAGCCGTATTTAACACTAACTGAAGTTTATTTAGTGCTTTATCCGGGTAGCCGGAAAGTAGAGCATTGCAGTAGTCCAACCTAGAAGCAACAAAAGCATGGATTAACTATTCTGCATCATTTTTGGACTATACATGTTTCTCTCTACAAGCAATACTTTGATAATTTGTCATTTCTACTAATGATACATTCATTTATGAATAGATATGGCAGGTTTCAGGACACTAATGTATCTAAACATTTTGAAAAAATATACTGCACTATTTTCACCACCAAAGAATATCAGTGTGATTTTAATATGATTTGACTCTTTGCAGGCTGTCAGGCTGTGGAGTCACAGAGGAAGGCTGTGCTTCTCTGGTCTCAGCTCTGAGGTCAAACCCCTCACACCTGAGAGAGCTGGATCTGAGTAACAATGACCTGAAGGATTCAGGAGTGAAGCTGCTCTCTGCTGAACTGGGGAATCCCCACTGTAAACTGGAGACTCTGAGGTCAGTATTCCTGTAGTTGGTCAACAAGTGATAACTGTTCACCAGATCCACATGTGTTTACCAGACACACATAGTCCACACCATATGTGTTTGGACAGTGAAGCTTACAGTTTTAAATGTGGTGTTATGCTCCAGCATTTTGGATTTGAGATAGAACGTTTCATATTAGGCGACAGTACAGAATGTCATCTTTTATTTGAGGTTAATGGTGAGAGGTTAGTATGTTTTGTTGTAGCCTCTGTTATTGGTAATGGTGAGAGGTTAGCATGTTTTGTTGTAGTCTCTGTTATTGGTAATGGTGAGAGGTTAGCATGTTTTGTTGTAGCCTCTGTTATTGGTAATGGTGAGAGGTTAGCATGTTTTGTTGTAGCCTCTGTTATTGGTAATGGTGAGAGGTTAGCATGTTTTGTTGTATCCTCTGTTATTGGTAATGGTGAGAGGTTAGCATGTTTTGTTGTATTCTCTGTTATTGGTAATGGTGAGAGGTTAGCATGTTTTGTTGTAGCCTCTGTTATTGGTAATGGTGAGAGGTTAGCATGTTTTGTTGTAGTCTCTGTTATTGGTAATGGTGAGAGTTTAGCATGTTTTGTTGTAGTCTCTGTTATTGGTAATGGTGAGAGGTTAGCATGTTTTGGTGTAGCCTCTGTTATTGGTAATGGTGAGAGGTTAGCATGTTTTGTTGTAGCCTCTGTTATTGGTAATGGTGAGAGGTTAGTATGATTTGTTGTAGCCTCTGTTATTGGTAATGGTGAGAGGTTAATATGTTTTGTTGTAGTCTCTGTTATTGGTAATGGTGAGGGGTTAGCATGTTTTGTTGTAGCCTCTGATATTGGTAATGGTGAGAGGTTAGCATGTTTTGTTGTAGCCTCTGTTATTGGTAATGGTGAGAGGTTAGCATGTTTTGTTGTAGCCTCTGTTATTGGTAATGGTGAGAGGTTAGCATGTTTTGTTGTAGCCTCTGTTATTGGTAATGGTGAGAGGTTAGCATGTTTTGTTGTAGCCTCTGTTATTGGTAATGGTGAGAGGTTAGCATGTTTTATTGTAGCCTCTGTTATTGGTAATGGTGAGAGGTTAGCATGTTTTGTTGTAGCCTCTGTTATTGGTAATGGTGAGAGGTTAGCATGTTTTGTTGTAGCCTCTGTAACTCTCTCACTCATTGTTACTCATGATTCATTCATGATCTTTCTCGATCACAGGCTTGATGTAGTCATTGTGTTCATATACATAAAGTGCTTTCATTTCTAAATGGTGAAACAGATTTGTATTAAAATACCCTCAAAATAAAAGGTGACATTATATACTGTCACCTCATATGAAACATTTGATCTGAAATCCAAAATGCTGGAGTATAGAGCCACATTTAAAATGTTAGCTTCACTGTCAAAATAGATATGGTGTGGACTGTATACTCAATACAATCTAAATCTGATACCTCACTGTCTGTCTTTTGACTGATACTGCTTTTTAAACTGGTCTGGTCAATCTACTCAAATATTTGTACTATACATGTTTAAATCCACAAGCAATACTTTAATATTTTGTCATTTCTAATAATGATACATTAATTTATGAATAGATATGGCAGGTTTCAGGACACTGATGTATCTGAAAATTTAGAATAAATATACTGCCACTATCTTCACCACCAAAGAATAGTGTGGTTTTAATATGATTTGACTCTTTGCAGGCTGTCAGGCTGTCTAGTCACAGAGGAAGGCTGTGCTTCTCTGGTCTCAGCTCTGAGGTCAAACCCCTCACACCTGAGAGAGCTGGACCTGAGCTACAATCACCCAGGAGACTCAGGAGTCAGACTGCTCTCTGCTGGACTGGAGGATCCACACTGCAGACTGGAGAATCTCAAGTATGTAGAGGGTTTATGTCAATGTTCATATCAGACATGTTTGACTTATCAGGCTCCTTAAGACAAACATTATTACCACCAATTGGACAAAGTGATATGTTACTGTGTGTGTGTGTGTGCGTGTGTGTGTGAGTCTAGTGTGTGTGTCCAGTGTGTGTGTGCAGTGTGTGTGTGTGTATGTGTGTGTCTTGTGTGTGTGTGTGTATGTGTCCAGAGTGTGTGTGTTTTTGTCCAGTGTGAAACACACACTGGACACACACACACACACACACACACACACACACACACACACACACACACACACACACACACACACACACACACACACACACACACACACACACACACACACACACACACACACACACACATACACACTGGACACACACACATACACACTGGACACACACATACACACTGGACACACACACACACACACATACACACTGGACACACACACACACACACACACACGCTGGACACAAACACTGAACACTCACACACACAGACAAACATTCTTACCAACACTTGACCGTGTGTGTCTAGTGTGTGTGTGTGTGTGTGTGTGTGTGTGTGTGTGTGTGTGTGTGTGTGTGTGTGTTCAGGTGTATCCCTCAATGACTGTCTGTTCTTCTGCTTACCGCTACAGTGTGGAACATGGTGGAGAGAACACAATGAAACCTGGGCTTAGAAAATGTGAGTGTTAACTGCTGTGAAGAATATGACTAAGAATAAGTCTTAATTCAAGTTAAGTCAAAGTCAAAGACCACCATCATTACTTACTTGGTCATATTAAATATCAGCTGTAGTTCTACAGAAGCAGAAATCAGGGACACCAACATTTACAAAGAGTTGCTTTGACAATGTGTGTGTGTGTGTGTTTGTGTGTGTGTGTGTGTGTGTGTGTGTGTGTGTGTGTGTGTGTGTAATTAATGGGAATAAGTGTGTTTTATATTACCATACAGTATAACATATGATCATTCAACAAGTCTCAAGTTACCTTAACTTCTCCTTTTGATACCTAGAAACATCTACATTAAATGAATTAGTGAAAAGTGAGTTAACATTCTAATGTGAATGATGATGATTTCTAATATTGTGTCTGATTTCATCCATCAGATGTCTGTGATCTCACGCTGGACCCAAACACAGTAAACAGACTCCTCTCTCTGTCTGAGGAGAACAGAAAGGTGACATGGAGGACAGAGAAGCAGCCGTATCCTAAACACCCAGAGAGATTTAGTAAGGACTGTAGACAGGTGCTGTGTAGACAGGGTCTGACTGGGCGCTGTTACTGGGAGGTAGAGTGGACTGGGTACAGGGTTGATATAGGAGTGACATATAAAGGAATCAACAGGAGAGGAAGGGGTGATGACTGTTGTCTTGGATGTAATGGCAAGTCCTGGAGTCTGTTCTGCTATAACAACAGTTGCATTGCCAGGCACAATAAGAATTCCACTATCATAGATGGCCCCTCCAACAGCTCCCACAGAGTAGGAGTGTATCTGGACTGGCCAGCCGGCACTCTGTCCTTCTACAGAGTCTCCTCTGACACACTGACCCACCTGATCACAATCACCTCCACATTCACTGAGCCCCTCTATCCAGGGTTTAGGGTTCATGATGACTCCTCAGTGTCCCTGTAAATAATAACCTGACACACACACACACACACACACACACACACACACACACACACACACACACACACACACACACACACACACACACACACACACACACACACACACACACACACACACACACACACACACACACACACACACACACACACACACACACACACACACACACACACACACATTAGACACACATTAGACACACACACTCAAACAGACACACACACACAAAGACACACACTGAACACACACACACACACTGGACACAGACACAGACACACACACACACACACTGGACACACACACACTCAAACGGACAAACACACTAGATGCACACACACAAACACTGGACACACACACACACACACACTTTAAACACACACTGGACACACACACACACACACTTTAAACATACACAGGACACACACACACACACAGTGTGATTTTATGATGTATTTTACTGTTTGTGTTTGTACCACAGCAGGTTGGTGGACCTTATTTTGGGAGGACAGGCTTGTAATGTCTGGAGGGGAATAAGTGGAATGGTATCAAACACGTGGTTTCCATGTGTTCCATTTCATTCACTCTGTTCCAGACATTATTATGAGCCGTCCTCCCCTCAGCAGCCTCCTCTGGTATGTACTGTCCTATATGTGAGAGAGCTCCAACAAGGAATTACAATGTATGTATTACTTTTAATACCTGCAAATGGCAAATAAACTACTTGAACTCCTTATGAATGTCTGCAGCCGACTAGGCTGTTGGCGTCTGACAAGAGGTGAAAATATTACAGGAATATTCTGCAAATGTTGATGAAGACGTCACTCAATCCACCCAAAACAACATGCAGTCTTTCCACAAGACTCCCTTGAAGTTATAGTGTGACGTTATGAATTGACGTTAAAGTAACATTCTCAGAACATACTGCACTTGTTTTATACTGTTTTAGATGGATCCTCTGTTTATCATCTTGTTTTATACTGTTTTAGATGGATCCTCTGTTTATCATCTTGTTTTATACTGTTTTAGATGGATCCTCTGTTTATCATCTTGTTTTATACTGTTTTAGATGGATCCTCTGTTTATCATCTTGTTTTATACTGTTTTAGATGGATCCTCTGTTTATCATCTTGTTTTATACTGTTTTAGATGGATCCTCTGTTTATCATCTTGTTTTATACTGTTTTAGATGGATCCTCTGTTTATCATCTTGTTTTATACTGTTTTAGATGGATCCTCTGTTTATCATCTTGTTTTATACTGTTTTAGATGTATCCTCTGTTTATCATCTTGTTTTATACTGTTTTAGATGGATCCTCTGTTTATCATCTTGTTTTATACTGTTTTAGATGGATCCTCTGTTTATCATCTTGTTTTATACTGTTTTAGATAGATCCTCTGTTTAAACATTTAAACTCCTACAATAACACCGTTAAAATACCAATGTGATCATTTGTTGTGTGTCTTTCATGTTGAATAACAAATTGTACAATTATATATGGACATACTCTCCATAGTTGTACAAGTATACAAGGATATATTGTACTTTCCATAATAAAACATACTTGAAACAAGAAAAGCATGTTAATTGTGAAAACAGTTTCATTATTGAATTTACATTGTCTCTGCCAGTCGCAGGTTGACGTTTGTCATGAATCTTGACCTGTAGGCAGAACTGGGCGATTTCCTCTAGATATGCCAGCTACAAAGTCAGAATTGGCTGTATCGTAAACATTTGAGGAAAATAATTTTGTTTCATGGTCTTAATTTCAAAAACAAAAATGTAAATGTAATGTCTATTTAACTAGACAAGTCAGGATTAGCAGTGTGGTTAGTGTTGAGGTTAGGATTAATATCGGATTTTATTACTTTGTTCCTGTGCCAGCTAGTGACCACTTTGCTGAACTGCCTCCAGGACAAGATTCATGACAATAAATGCCAACCAGTGTGGTTATAGTTGAGG
The DNA here is from genome assembly GCF_045679555.1 of Salvelinus alpinus. Taxonomy (NCBI): domain Eukaryota; kingdom Metazoa; phylum Chordata; class Actinopteri; order Salmoniformes; family Salmonidae; genus Salvelinus; species Salvelinus alpinus. The sequence continues at coordinate 11,378,734 of NC_092086.1, forward strand.
TTAGGATTGGCAGGTTGTATAAAGAGAAGCTAGTGATGTGGGGGTTCTCTCATAACCCTCAGTCCCCAGGTGGGTAGATGGCAGGTTGAATAAAGAGAAGCTAGTGATGTGGGGGTTCTCTCATAACCCTCAGTCCCCAGGTGGGTAGATGGCAGGTTGTATAAAGAGAAGCTAGTGATGTGGGGGTTCTCTCATAACCCTCAGTCCCCAGGTGGGTAGATGGCAGGTTGTATAAAGAGAAGCTAGTGATGTGGGGGTTCCCTCATAACCCTCAGTCCCCAGTTGGGTAGATGGCAGGTTGTATAAAGAGAAGCTAGTGATGTGGGGGTTCTCTCATAACCCTCAGTCCCCAGGTGGGTAGATGGCAGGTTGTATAAAGAGAAGCTAGTGATGTGGGGGTTCTCTCATAACCCTCAGTCCCCAGGTGGGTAGATGGCAGGTTGAATAAAGAGAAGCTAGTGATGTGGGGGTTCTCTCATAACCCTCAGTCCCCAGGTGGGTAGATGGCAGGTTGAATAAAGAGAAGCTAGTGATGTGGGGGTTCTCTCATAACCCTCACTCCCCAGGTGGGTAGATGGCAGGTTGTATAAAGAGAAGCTAGTGATGAGGGGGTTCTCTCATAACCCTCAGTCCCCAGGTGGGTAGATGGCAGGTTGTATAAAGAGAAGCTAGTGATGTGGGGGTTCTCTCATAACCCTCAGTCCCCAGGTGGGTAGATGGCAGGTTGAATAAAGAGAAGCTAGTGATGTGGGGGTTCTCTCATAACCCTCAGTCCCCAGGTGGGTAGATGGCAGGTTGTATAAAGAGAAGCTAGTGATGTGGGGGTTCTCTCATAACCCTCAGTCCCCAGGTGGGTAGATGGCAGGTTGTATAAAGAGAAGCTAGTGATGTGGGGGTTCTCTCATAACCCTCAGTCCCCAGGTGGGTAGATGGCAGGTTGTATAAAGAGAAGCTAGTGATGTGGGGGTTCTCTCATAACCCTCAGTCCCCAGGTGGGTAGATGGCAGGTTGTATAAAGAGAAGCTAGTGATGTGGGGGTTCTCTCATAACCCTCAGTCCCCAGGTGGGTAGATGGCAGGTTGTATAAAGAGAAGCTAGTGATGTGGGGGTTCTCTCATAACCCTCAGTCCCCAGGTGGGTAGATGGCAGGTTGAATAAAGAGAAGCTAGTGATGTGGGGGTTCTCTCATAACCCTCAGTCCCCAGGTGGGTAGATGGCAGGTTGAATAAAGAGAAGCTAGTGATGTGGGGGTTCTCTCATAACCCTCAGTCCCCAGGTGGGTAGATGGCAGGTTGAATAAAGAGAAGCTAGTGATGTGGGGGTTCTCTCATAACCCTCAGTCCCCAGGTGGGTAGATGGCAGGTTGTATAAAGAGAAGCTAGTGATGTGGGGGTTCTCTCATAACCCTCAGTCCCCAGGTGGGTAGATGGCAGGTTGTATAAAGAGAAGCTAGTGATGTGGGGGTTCTCTCATAACCCTCAGTCCCCAGGTGGGTAGATGGCAGGTTGTATAAAGAGAAGCTAGTGATGTGGGGGTTCTCTCATAACCCTCAGTCCCCAGGTGGGTAGATGGCAGGTTGTATAAAGAGAAGCTAGTGATGTGGGGGTTCTCTCATAACCCTCAGTCCCCAGGTGGGTAGATGGCAGGTTGTATAAAGAGAAGCTAGTGATGTGGGGGTTCTCTCATAACCCTCAGTCCCCAGGTGGGTAGATGGCAGGTTGTATAAAGAGAAGCTAGTGATGTGGGGGTTCTCTCATAACCCTCAGTCCCCAGGTGGGTAGATGGCAGGTTGAATAAAGAGAAAACAATTGGCTACATAAAAAAATGCATAAATGTATAATTATTGTGCAATTTACACAAAACATTAAGGACTCCTTTCTGTCCATGACAGACTGACCAGGTGAATCCTGGTGAAAGCAATGATACCTTATTGATGTCAGTGTAGATGAAGGGGACGGGACAGGTTAAAGAAGGATTTTTAATCCTTGATACAATTGTGACATGGATTGTGTATGTGTGTCATTCAGAGGGTGAATGAGCAAGACAACAGATTTAAGTGCCTTTGAATGAGGTATGGTAGTAGGTACCAGGTGCACTAGTTTGTGTCAAGAACTACAACGCTGCTGGGTTTTTCACACTGATGTTCCACCACCCAAATGTCATCCAGCCAACTTGACAACTGTGGGAAGCATTTGAGTCAACATGGGCCTGCATCCCTGTGGAACGCTTTCAACACCTTGTAGAATCCATGAGGCTGTTCTGAGGACAAAATGGCGGGAGGGTTGTAACTCAATATTAGGAAGGCGTCCTTAACATTTTGTCCACTCAGTGTATAACCTGTAGACTACACTGCTCAGTTAGAGTAATATCTAGTCCACTCAGTGTATAACCTATAGACTACACTGCTCAGTTAGAGTAATATCTAGTCCACTCAGTGTATAACCTATAGACTACACTGCTCAGTGTAATATCTAGTCCACTCAGTGTATAACCTATAGGCTACACTGCTCAGTTAGAGTAATATCTAGTCCACTCAGTGTATAACCTATAGACTACACTGCTCAGTGTAATATCTAGTCCACTCAGTGTATAACCTATAGACGACACTGCTCAGTTAGAGTAATATCTAGTCCACTCAGTGTATAACCTGTAGACTACACTGCTCAGTTAGAGTAATATCTAGTCCACTCAGTGTATAACCTGTAGGCTACACTGCTCAGTTATAGTAATATCCAGTCCACTCAGTGTATAACCTATAGGCTACACTGCTCAGTTAGAGTAATATCTAGTCCACTCAGTGTATAACCTGTAGACTACACTGCTCAGTTAGAGTAATATCTAGTCCACTCAGTGTATAACCTATAGACTACATTGCTCAGTTAGAGTAATATCCAGTACACTCAGTGTATAACCTATAGACTACACTGCTCAGTTAGAGTAATATCTAGTCCACTCAGTGTATAACCTGTAGGCTACACTGCTCAGTTAGAGTAATATCTAGTCCACTCAGTGTATAACCTGTAGGCTACACTGCTCAGTTAGAGTAATATCTAGTCCACTCAGTGTATAACCTGTAGGCTACACTGCTCAGTTAGAGTAATATCTAGTCCACTCAGTGTATAACCTGTAGGCTACACTGCTCAGTTAGAGTAATATCTAGTCCACTCAGTGTATAACCTATAGACTACACTGCTCAGTGTAATATCTAGTCCACTCAGTGTATAACCTATAGGCTACACTGCTCAGTTAGAGTAATATCTAGTCCACTCAGTGTATAACCTATAGACTACACTGCTCAGTGTAATATCTAGTCCACTCAGTGTATAACCTATAGACGACACTGCTCAGTTAGAGTAATATCTAGTCCACTCAGTGTATAACCTGTAGGCTACACTGCTCAGTTAGAGTAATATCTAGTCCACTCAGTGTATAACCTGTAGGCTACACTGCTCAGTTATAGTAATATCCAGTCCACTCAGTGTATAACCTATAGGCTACACTGCTCAGTTAGAGTAATATCTAGTCCACTCAGTGTATAACCTGTAGACTACACTGCTCAGTTAGAGTAATATCTAGTCCACTCAGTGTATAACCTATAGACTACATTGCTCAGTTAGAGTAATATCCAGTACACTCAGTGTATAACCTATAGACTACACTGCTCAGTTAGAGTAATATCTAGTCCACTCAGTGTATAACCTGTAGGCTACACTGCTCAGTTAGAGTAATATCTAGTCCACTCAGTGTATAACCTGTAGACTACACTGCTCAGTTAGAGTAATATCTAGTCCACTCAGTGTATAACCTATAGGCTACACTGTTCAGTTAGAGTAATATCTAGTCCACTCAGTGTATAACCTGTAGACTACACTGCTCAGTTAGAGTAATATCTAGTCCACTCAGTGTATAACCTATAGGCTACACTGTTCAGTTAGAGTAATATCTAGTCCACTCAGTGTATAACCTGTAGGCTACACTGCTCAGTTAGAGTAATATCTAGTCCACTCATTGTATAACCTGTAGACTACACTGCTCAGTTAGAGTAATATCTAGTCCACTCAGTCTATAACCTGTAGGCTACACTGCTCAGTTAGAGTAATATCTAGTCCACTCAGTGTATAACCTGTAGACTACACTGCTCAGTTAGAGTAATATCTAGTCCACTCAGTGTATAACCTGTAGGCTACACTGTGCAGCTAATGGCCGTCTGTTAAGGTGCATCTTTATCAGCATCATAAAAGCTGATAGTATTTCAACCACATCAAATATACATCCAAGTCAAACTGAAATATCATCAGAAACATGTTGGGTCTTTTACAATGAAGATTGTTCTCTAGATTATTACCAGTTTATATTCATAACTACACCTCATTACCAGTTTATATTCATAACTACACCTCATTACCAGTTTATATTCATAACTACACCTCATTACCAGTTTATATTCATAACTACACCTCATTACCAGTTTATATTCATAACTACACCTCATTACCAGTTTATATTCATAACTACACCTCATTACCAGTTTATATTCATAACTACACCTCATTACCAGTTTATATTCATAACTAAAACTTCACCTACATTTTAATATTCTGTCATAAACTCATTCAAATAATAACTAAAATAAAAAAATGTTTTCCATTTCAAAAGGCTAAATAAAAACTGACTATAATAAGTGTCTATTAAGTGCCAAATAAAGTAACGGTTGACCATAACAGGGATTCATATTAAATCATGTATAAATCCCTTGTGACAGCGGGAATGGAAGCTTGTTGTGTGAAACACGAAGTGACAATTGAATTCAGGCTTCACCAAAAAATGTAGTTGCTAAAACATTTCTAGTCTTTTATCTCTGGGTAACAGAGTTGACATGTTATGCTGGAAACACTCAGTTTTCCACCACAAAACAAAAACATGCAAAAACAGAGCAGAACCAGCCAGCGAGCTCAACTAGGACCTGCATGTTGGAGCTAGGACCTGCATTTTGGAGCTAGGACCTGCATTTTGGAGCTAGGACCTGCATTTTGGAGCTAGGACCTGCATTTTGGAGCTAGGACCTGCATTTTGGAGCTAGGACCTGCATTTTGGAGCTAGGACCAGCATTTTGGAGCTAGGACCTGCATTTTGGAGCTAGGACCAGCATTTTGGAGCTAGGACCTGCATTTTGGAGCTAGGACCTGCATTTTGGAGCTAGGACCTGCATTTTGGAGCTAGGACCTGCATTTTGGAGCTAGGACCTGCATTTTGGAGCTAGGACCAGCCTTTATACCCAATTTGCCACCAATCACCCCATTAAAATGTGGAAAAATCTTACCAATCACACCATTCATATGGGGAATGTGGTATCCCACACGCCACATGTGTGGTACACTTTTGAATAGTGATTCAGAACCACACATGTTGTTTCGATGCTGATTTTCATAATTTCATAGTCTCTGAGTTGGCTAATATAGCTAGTACATTACATTTAAGTCACTTAGCAGACGCTCTTATCCAGAGCGACTTACAAATTGGTGCATTCACCTTATGACATCCAGTGGAACAGCCACTTTACAACAGTGCATCTAAATCTTTTAAGGGGGGGGGGGGTCAGAAGGATTACTTTATCCTATCCTAGGTATTCCTTAAAGAGGTGGGGTTTCAGGTGTCTCCGGAAGGTGGTGATTGACTCCGCTGTCCTGGCGTCGTGAGGGAGTTTGTTCCACCATTGGGGGGCCAGAGCAGCGAACAGTTTTGACTGGGCTGAGCGGGAACTGTACTTCCTCAGTGGTAGGGAGGCGAGCAGGCCAGAGGTGGATGAACGCAGTGCCCTTGTTTGGGTGTAGGGCCTGATCAGAGCCTGGAGGTACTGAGGTGCCGTTCCCCTCACAACTCCGTAGGCAAGCACCATGGTCTTGTAGCGGATGCGAGCTTCAACTGGAAGCCAGTGGAGAGAGCGGAGGAGCGGGGTGACGTGAGAGAACTTGGGAAGGTTGAACACCAGACGGGCTGCGGCGTTCTGGATGAGTTGTAGGGGTTTAATGGCACAGGCAGGGAGCCCAGCCAACAGCGAGTTGCAGTAATCCAGACGGGAGATGATAAGTGCCTGGATTAGGACCTGCAATAGTCCTATATAGTGCAATAGTCCTGCTTTCTCCAGCCCTTCCCTGAAAGCCCAGGCAGGGGCAGCACAGGGTGACTCCCCAGGCAGCCTACAGGACTCCCTGCATCCTGCCTCTCCTCACTGCATGCGGTCTGGCTGAACATGCTGCTGGGGGGTGTACTGTAGGAAGGTGGAGGCTGGGCCTTCCCCTGTGGGGAGAGTCTGGTGAACAGAGGCAGGGGCCTGGGAGGGGACGGCGGCAGGGCTGGGGGTGTAGCCGTAGCCCAGGAACCCTGGGGAGGCAGCGTAGGGGTACTGCTCAAAGGCTGCCTGGGCGTACTGGGCATAGGCAGCACTGTAGTCCAGGTAGGGGGCGGAGGAGGACAACTGAGAGGGGAGAACCAGGCTGGGCTGGATGAAGGCTTGGGGATACACATACTGCTGGGCCAACCCATACTGCCTCTGGATGAGCGCTGGGTGAATAGGTTGCACTCCGATGGATATGCCCCTGGTCGGCTCACCTATCTGCATATTGCGGGGCTTGGCACCAATGTAAGCCAGGTTCACATTGGACTTGCGCCCGTCGATGATGGGGTTGGGGTCTTTACAGGTAGTAGTAGTATCACCTAAAGAATGTTAGTCACAGTAGCTAGCTAATATAGCTAGCATCACCTAAAGAATGTTAGTTACAGTAGCTAGTTAATATACCTAAAGAATGTTAGTTAGAGTAGCTAGCTAATATAGCTAGTACCACCTAAAGAATGTTAGTTACAGTAGCTAGTTAATATACCTAAAGAATGTTAGTTAGAGTAGCTAGCTAATATAGCTAGTACCACCTAAAGAATGTTAGTTACAGTAGCTAGTTAATATACCTAAAGAATGTTAGTTAGAGTAGCTAGCTAATATAGCTAGTACCACCTAAAGAATGTTAGTTACAGTAGCTAGTTAATATACCTAAAGAATGTTAGTTAGAGTAGCTAGCTAATATAGCTAGTACCACCTAAAGAATGTTAGTTACAGTAGCTAGTTAATATACCTAAAGAATGTTAGTTAGAGTAGCTAGCTAATATAGCGAGTACCACCTAAACAATGTAAGTTACAGTAGCTAGCTAATATAGCTAGCACCACCTAAATAATGTTAGTTACAGTAACTAGCTAATATAGCGAGTACCACCTAAAGAATGTTATTTACAGTAGCTAGCTAATATAGCTATTACCACCTGAATAATGTTAGTGACAGTAGCTAGCTAATATAGCTAGCACCACCTAAAGAATGTTAGTGACAGTAGCTAGCTAATATAGCTAGTATCACCTAAAGAATGTTAGTTACAGTAGCTAGCTAATATAGCTAGTATCACCTAAAGAATGTTAGTTACAGTAGCTAGCTAATATAGCTAGTATCACCTAAAGAATGTTAGTTACAGTAGCTAGCTAATATAGCTAGTATCACCTAAAGAATGTTAGTTACAGTAGCTAGCTAATATAGCTAGTATCACCTAAAGAATGTTAGTTACAGTAGCTAGCTAGAAAACGATTAGCTAGCTATCCTCATCATGTTGTAGCTACATATGTCTTTGTTACCATTCTAGTCTGTTCCCACTCGATGATGACTTCTCCCATCACTCAAGGTATGTTCAACAATTCCCTTCAATGTTTGTCTCAATATAATAAGTAAAACACTTCAACAGGTGAAATATTTAGTCAACACAGAAGTTATGCAATGTTATGTTTGAATGTTTTTAGTTGAGTTACATCTAACGACAATGCTTTCCTTTCAAATGACAGAACTGGATTGGTAACTATGGGCGTTCACTTATTACCTCCTGCAACACCCGTCTGGGAACATCAAACAGTGGGGGGAAAGGAACCATATTTCGGTAATCCAACCAGTTGAAAATATGCGTTGATACTTAATGAATATGATGTTAGTTCGGTTGTCATCTGAGACATTCTTATTAATGATAGGATGACATAAACTGTATCCTGCAAAGTCTACACATTATAGTTATCAGATTCACATGGAATTGTTGTGCGCAAACGTCCCACCGGCCAATAGCCAGGGAAAATACAGCATGCCATATTCAAATAACATGATATAAAAATCAAACTTTCATTAAATCACACATGTAAGATACCAAATTAAAGCTTCACTCGTTGTGAATCCAGCCAACATGTCAGATTTCAAAAAGGCTTTTCGGCGAAAGCATAAGATGCTATTATCTGATGATAGCACAACAGTAAACAAAGAGAGTAGCATAATTCAACACTGCAAGCACGACACAAAACGCAGAAATAAAATATAAATCATGCCTTACCTTTGACGAAATTCTTTTGTTGGCACTCCAATATGTCCCATAAACATCACAAATGGTCCTTTTGTTCGATTAATTACGTCGATATATATCCAAAATGTTAATTTATTTTGACCGTTTCATCCAGAAAAACACAGCTTCCAACTTTCGCCAAGTCACTACAAAATATATCAAAAGTTACATGTAAACTTTACCAAAACATTTCAAACTGCTTTTGTAATACAACGTTAGGTATTTTTAAACGTTAATAATCGATCAATTTGAAGACGGGATGATCTGTGTTCAATACAAAAAGAAAACAAACTGACGCAACTTTTTTGGTAACGTGACTCTCTCAAAAAATGTACTTCATGTGACCCTCATTTACGATAGCCTTACTTCTTCACTACACAAAGGAATAACCTCAACCAATTTCAAAGGACTGGTGACATCCAGTGGAAGCGGTAGGAACTGCAAGCAAGTCCATTAGAAATCTGGTGTCTCTAAGAAACCTCATTGAAAAGACAGTGACATCAAAAAAATACAAATTCTGAATGGTTTGTCCTCAGGGTTTTGCCTGCCACATAAGTTCTGTTATTCTCACAGACATGATTAAATGACATAATTGGATAAGTCTCCACCCCCATGAGTTAGGTCTCCAGCCTCTGAGTTAAGTCTCCACCCTCTGAGTTAAGTCTCCACCCCCTGAGTGAAGTCTCCACCCCCATGAGTTAATTCTTGGTGGAAGCAATTTGTAATAAGATTCTACCAACTTTGCTCTTCGGGAAATATATACAGTCGTGGCCAAAAGTTTGAGAATGACACAAATATTAATTTCCACAAAGTTTTCTGCTTCAGTGTCTTTAGATATTTTTGGCAGATGTTACTATGGAATACTGAAGTATAATTACAAGCATTTCATAAGTGTCAAAGGCTTTTTTTGACAATTACATGAAGTTGATGCATAGAGTCAGTAATAGCAGTGTTGACCCTTCTTTTTCAAGACCTCTGCAATCCGCCCTGGCATGCTATCAATTAACTTCTGGGCCACATCCTGACTGATGGTAACCCATTCTTGCATAATCAATGCTTGGAGTTTGTCAGAATTTTGGGGTTTTTGTTTGTCCACCTCTGGAGGATTGACCACAAGTTTTCAATGGGATTAAGGTCTGGGGAGTTTCCTAGCTATGGACCCAGAATATCGATGTTTGTTCCCCGAGCCACTTAGTTATCACTTTTGCCTTAAAGCAAGGTGCTCCATCATGCTGGAAAAGGCATTGTTCGTCACCAAACTGTTCCTGGATGGTTGGGAGAGGCTGCTCTCGGAGGATGTGTTGGTACCATTCTTTATTCATGTCTGTGTTCTTAGGCAAATTTGTGAGTGAGCCCACTCCCTTGGCTGAGAAGCAACCCCACACATGAATGGTCTCAGGATGCTTTACTGTTGCCATGACACAGGACTGATGGTAGCGCTCACCTTGTCTTCTCCGGACAAGCTTTTTTCCGGATGCCCCAAACAATCGGAAAGGGGATTCATCAGAGAAAATGACTTTACCCCAGTCCTCAGCAGTCCAATCCCTGTACCTTATGCAGAATATCAGTCTGTCCCTGATGTTTTTCCTGGAGAGAAGTGGCTTCTTTGCTGCCCTTCTTGACACCAGGCCATCCTCCAAAAACCTTTGCCTCGTACTTTATGCTGGTCTACATTGACATAGATCTGTAGTTGTACTTTATGCTGGTCTACATTGACATAGATCTGTTGTTGTACTTTATGCTGATCTACATTGACATAGATCTGTTGTTGTACTCTATGCTGGTCTACATTGACATGGATCTGTTGTTGCACTCTATGCTGGTCTACATTGACATAGATCTGTTATTGTACTCTATGCTGGTCTACATTGACATAGATCTGTTGTTGTACTTTATGCTGATCTACATTGACATAGATCTGTTGTTGTACTTTATGCTGATGTACATTGACATAGATCTGTTGTTGTACTCTATGCTGATCTACATTGACATAGATCTGTTGTTGTACTTTATGCTGGTCTACATTGACATAGATCTGTTGTTGTACTTTATGCTGATGTACATTGACATAGATCTGTTGTTGTACTCTATGCTGATCTACATTGACATAGATCTGTTGTTGTACTTTATGCTGGTCTACATTGACATAGATCTGTTGTTGTACTCTATGCTGGTCTACATTGACATAGTTTTGACTAAATCATGTCTCTTACATACATTCTAATGCCTCAAATAAAAGTTTAATTCATAAATCATGATAATGTAATATCACTTGGTACTAAAATATTATATTTCTTGGAACTTTTGAGTCAAACAAATTTTTCTGTACCTGTCTGGTTAATTTAGTAAATGTTTTATTTGTTATGTTGGGTGTGTGTGTGTTTGAGAGAGAGAGGGAGAACAGGCAGAACCTGATATGTAAATGAGTTGAGTAAACAGAAGTAACTTTCTACGACCAAATGATCATTCAGACTCTGTTTCTATTGAGAGATAAAAGGTAAGACGACGATTGTTATGTGTATTCATATAGTTGATGATATTGTTATGTGTATTCATATAGTTGATGATATTGTTATGTGTATTCATATAGTTGATGATATTGTTGTGTGTATTCATATAGTTGATGATATTGTTATGTGTATTCATATAGTTGATGATATTGTTATGTGTATTCATGTAGTTGATGATATTGTTATGTGTATTCATGTAGTTGATGATATTGTTATGTGTATTCATATAGTTGATGATATTGTTATGTGTATTCATGTAGTTGATGATATTGTTATGTGTATTCATATAGTTGATGATATTGTTGTGTGTATTCATATAGTTGATGATATTGTTATGTGTAGTCATATAGTTGATGATATTGTTATGTGTATTCATATAGTTGATGATATTGTTATGTGTATTCATATAGTTGATGATATTGTTATGTGTATTCATATAGATGATATTGTTGGTGGACAGTGTTATAATAGTCCTACTCTCCTTAAAATGTTTGATATAAATTAGATGCGTGGGGTGAATTCGTTCTGTGCCCATCTGTGTGCCCCAGGGTGATCACTCCTACACTATCTAGAATCTAAAAGGATTCTTTGGCTGTCCCCATAGGATAACCTTTTGTAGAACCCTTTTTGGTACTAGATAGAACCCTTTTGGGTTCCATACAGAACCCTTTCCACAGAGGGTTCCACATGGAAGCCAGAAGGGTTCTACCTGGAACCCAAAAGCGTTCTCCTATGGGGACAGCCGGAGGACCCGTTTGGAACCCTTTATTCTAAGAGTGTACTGTATCATAGGTCTATAGACTTGTCTTCTCAAAACAGGTTTAAAACACAACAAGCAACAAACAAACATTTTCTCTTTCTAATCTACTGTTAATGCTTTTCACTCAGGAAGGTTTGTTGTGTGAAAGAGAGACAAATAAATATGGTGGAAAGCCTAACAACAACTTACACTTCCTCAAAACAAGTTGTGTGTATTCATTAGTGCCCATCGTAGCAAAGCGTTTGGCAACAGAAACCATTCAGGTCACGTTGTACAGTATTTGGAGTAAACTGTTTATGCAAAATTTTAAAACTGTTGGCTGTAGAGTAAACTAATGAATACAACCCAGGTTGTATCCTACGACTCGGCTGTTGATACCTGCCTGATGCTGAAACCTACTATGATACAGGCTTGATATACTGGTTTTCTAAAGCTAGACAGATTCAGTTAGCTTCACATTCCAGCTCTGGGGCCTGTTGCACAAAACTAGGATAAGGGATTAAGCCAGGATATCTTGGTGATCCTGGCTCAATTGATCCGTAATCCGGTTGCACTAAAGATGGATAGGGGGCAGGAGGATATGTTATGGTATAAATTACCATGGAGATTTATTCTGTGGAGCTAGCCTGCTCCAGACCAGGCTAAATTCCAGGATCTATTTAATCTCATCCCTAATGTCAGTCAGCAGTCACCACAAATGGAAACCAATAGTTATTTCACTGCTCACTATACATTATCACATATAACTAGACCCACTGTTATTATTTAAACGTTTGTGATCATTAATTTCAATGATTTTGGATAAAAAATGATTTTTAGATGATGTTGCTATCATTAGATAATTTACAGTTTCCCATAGACTATAAGGCTATATATAAAATGATAGAATATTAGGGCCACAGAGGGGAAAAAAACACAAGTCATAATATTGTAACCAGTTGTTTTAAAGGAGGACAGTTGTTAAAATGACAGATGTGGGGCATTTCGTGAAATTGTACTTCAGTATGGTTTCATAAACAAAGACATGCTGATGTGCCAGAATATTAAGTATCACATTGTCATAAGTATCAAAACTGTAAAAACAATATGTAGCTTTTCTGCAGAAAGAACCAGCCTCATAAATTTATGACTTTATCCTTTTTCTTCAGTGTGGCCCTAGTACTCTGTCATATAAACAAATACACATTCCATATGAATATAAAAACACAATGTGTAACATTATGTTCCTTTATTGAATAAGGACAAAACAAAGCAGGTAAACCATCAGCTCCTTTCGAAACTGAAGTCACAGTGACTCTACAAGATGGAAAGCACAGAATCCAAGCATATTATACAAAATGATACATACACATTCAAAGGTCTGTATATAACACACCCTGCATGTCTGCACACTAAAATAAATGCAGGACAAATCCATACACATCAACTGAACAGACAAATGAATGGATGCAGTAGCCTCCCTGCAGCCTTGTATTACACACAGTATACCGCACAAACATCATAAGAGGCCAAATTCGTCAAAAAACGAACCCAAAAAAACTCAAATTACTCTGCCACCGCAGGACATATTTAACCAAAATTGAAAGCACACATACTAACTAAAATAATTCAACACATATTGGTCCCTCAGCAGCCGACCACTGTCGTCATCAGGGAAGATTGCCGGATTGTCCCAGTCCATGGCTGGTGGCACTCTGGGGGCCCTCTCCTTCCTCAGGCAGGCCACATTGTGGAGGACAGCACAAGCCACAGTAATATCACATGCCCTAACAGGGCTGACCCTTAATTTGTGAAGGCAGTGAAAGCGTGCCTTCAGGAGGCCAAAGGTCATTTCAACTCTGGCCCTGGTCCTGGCATGGGCATGGTTGTAGGCCTGCTGTGCTTCCTGGGGGTCTGTGAAAGGTGTCAGGAGAAAAGGCTGGCAGCCATACCCCCTGTCTCCCAGCAACACACCAGAGAATTCACCTGTCAACACAAAATCTCATCATTACTACCTCATAAACACAGTGATATTCTTGACACAGCCATGATGGTTATAAATAGGGGTTGTGTGGCTTACCTTGTGATAGGCACTGATAGATTTCAGAGGCCCGAAAGATTCTGGAGTCATGGACTGAGCCAGGCCATTTTGCCACAACATTGCTGATCACACAGTCAGCATTGCAGACCATCTGAAATCATAAGATGAGGAATATTACACCAATCAATGCACATCACTGGCAATGCAGAGTGTTCGTCAATGGACAATATCAAAAAGTTATGTTCACCTGAACATTAATGCTGTGAAAGGATTTCCTATTCACAAAATCGGCCTCATGGGCACCTGAGGGGGCTTTTATCCTTATGTGTGTGCAGTCCACTGCACCAATGACATTGGGGAAACCTGTCACACAAAGTAATGAGTATCCTACTATGTGTTAACAGTTGTCCTGTAATTTGTAGATCCTCTTACCTGCAATCCTATAGAACTCCTCTTTGATGTCACAGAGTCTTCTGTGGCCAGGGAAGGAGATGAAGACATCTGCTAATGCTTTGATAGCCAGACACACACTCCTTATTGTGCGGCAAATTGTGGCCTTGTTCAGCTGTTCTGCATCCCCCACTGAGTACAGGAAGGCTCCACTAGCAAAAAAGCGCAAGGCCACACAAACCATTTGCTCCACACTCAGTGCATGGCTCCGTGCAGTGCGGTGCTTAATCCTGGGACCCAGTAGTCTGCATAGATACCTGATGCCATCTGCAGAAAACCTGTATCTTTCATATAGATGGTCATCAGGGAAGGCCAGTGGGTCCAACCGGTCCCTGAAGACCCTTTCTCGCCTGAAGGCTCTCCTCAGCACAAGTGCTTCTTCATCCACCACATCTCGCACGAATGGGCATGCCATTGTCAGAGCAGAAAGGAACACACAATTTTGGGCCTTCATATAGGCTAGTGGCCACACCTGGTGCTGGGGGGGTGGGCAAAAGAGGGCGATGCCTTATAACGATGACTTGGTTGTACTGATTGCTGGGAAAATAAAAAAAACCTTAGAAAGATGCCACCGTCCTGTGTGCTCACAATAAGAGCTCATATGTCATGGCTCACTTGACTTTACGAGAATATACCTAATTTTTATTTTGAGCTGTGTCATCTTCTTGGAGCTGGGGGAGGAAAGAAAAATAATGATTAATACATTTGTGTTACAGTTAGCATACAGTGTACATTGAAGGCATATCTCACCTCCCTCTCAAGTTTTTTTTATTTCAAGGTCCAGTTTCCTAATTGTCCTCTTTTTTATTTCGGACTCCAGTGCAAGATTTTCCATCTTTTTCTTCTTGTACTGAATGTCTATGTCTGCCAGTTCTATTTGGCGCCGGAGGTGGTTGCCATACAACTTTCTGATAGCTTGTGAGCTCTGTGAACACAATACAATTAGCGCAGCTGGAATTTGTCAGGATGTGGTGTCCTTTTATTAATACGCACTATGTTGCCAGGCTGGTTTTCCCACTGTATAGCATCTGGGTCCTGTAAAAGAAATTAGATTTTTTGATTTTGATGAGGACTCCTCACCATTGTAGAGTAAATAGTACTTTCACAGTCTTAACATGATACCTCATGCCTTCTGGAATCCAGAGAGATGGTCTCCTCCTCATCATCGTCTCCATCATGTGCTGTTGCTGCTGCACTGGGGCCTTCACCCTATCACATTTAATCGGATTCATATTGAAGCTAGTAGACAAGACATGCCAGGCCTACAGTATGCCTTTGATGGAGTACTCACTGGATCAGCATCGTCTGGTGCTTGTGCTGGTGGCTCTAACAGGAACACAGTGCTGCCAGACACTGCAAGGCAATAGGTAAACCAAAGTCAGACAGTCCAAATTGATTCAATATGAATGTGGTTGTATCCCATGTAGAGATGGAAGGACATACCTTGAATGAAGCGGGTGGCATCTTGGGAGGAACCTATGCTCGTCTCTTTCCCCCCAGGGATCCCCTCTAAGACGGGCCTGCCTTTATTTAGCTCCAAGGCCATGTCCTCTGCTGGGGTAAGGTCAGCCTTTGGTGACCCACCACCCGTGCCTTGTCTGTGGGTATTCTTTTTCACTGCTAAAACAGTACAGACAATGTGTGAGCAGGCACCTTCTGGGTACAATATATGCTTGTGCTTTGTTAAATATTAGTCAGGGACCATACCATTCTGCAGAATGTTCTTGTATTTGATTTTGACCTGCTGCCATGTCCGTTTTGGCCCGTTCATGTTTAATCTACACACACACACACACACATTTAATGGAGTCACACTGCAAAAAATTACTTGGTATTTTTGTCTTGTTTTCAGTAAAAATATCAAAAAATTTATCATAGCTTTATACAGTGTGATGGAGTTACTTTACACAATTTCACTCATATCTGCAGTGCATTTCAATTAAAAATTTAACCGTTTCATAATTACAGTACAACTGCATTTTTGGAGATGTGAATTAAATATTTGAATTGTAATTGTGATGTTTCAGCGGAGCGGTGAGTGTGTAATTGTGCACTACTTACGCATTCAGGCGGTCTGCAATACTTTGCCACGCTTTTTCTCTTTGCTTTATCACTGTGGCGGTGTTGCCTTTCTTCTTAATTATATCTTTTACCTCCTCGTATGCCTCCATGAGGATTTGTGCTTCCGACGGGGAAAAGTACGCGGCTCTAGTTGCCATGGTAAATCAGTTAATCTGTGATCTGTGGCGGGGTCTATTTGAGTGAGCCGTGAGCGCGCACCTATCCAGGATTGGTTTCACCTGGCTTAATGAATCCGTGTCTGCTCATCCTGGCTTGGTCTTTGTGCAACCAATTAAGCCTGGACGCACATGTTTTGGCTTCATTGAGCTCAGCTGAGTCATTTATCCCGGATGTCTTAATTCTACTTTTGTGCAACAGGCCCCTGGCCTCACCCATCAGAATATACAGAGTGTTTGTCATCAGGAAGGTGCTCTCTCAGCAGAACGGAAAATATCTCAATGACTTGACATGTTCTGGTTGTGAGCCTTTTTAAACCTCAAATACACAACAAGTTTTACATTTCCATTTCCAAGTTTTACATCATTTTACATGGTGATATGGTGCTGCTAGTGATAGACAACATTTAGAGACAGAATACAGACAGAAGAGTTTACACAAAGTTTCCATACAACATTATACACAACTAGGTGGAGTGAGCATAGAGCTATAAGAGAATGAACTGTGGATATACACATATACAGTACAGTGGCTATACAGTTGATATACAGTACAGTGGATATACAGTTGATATACAGTACAGTGGATATACACATATACAGTACAGTGGATATACAGTTGATATACAGTACAGTGGATATACAGTTGATAAACAGTACAGTGGATATACAGTTGATATATAGTACAGTGGATATACAGTTGATATACAGTACAGTGGATATACAGTTGATATACAGTACAGTGGATATACAGTTGATATACAGTACAGTGGATATACAGTTGATATATAGTACAGTGGGTATACAGTTGATATACAGTACAGTGGCTATACAGTTGATAAACAGGACAGTGGATATACAGTTGATATACAGTACAGTATATATACAGTTCATATACAGTACAGTGGATATACACATATACAGTACAGTGGATATACAGTTGATATACAGTACAGTGGATATACAGTTGATATATAGTACGGTGGATATACAGTTGATATACAGTACAGTGGCTATACAGTTGATATACTGTACAGTTGATATACAGTTGATATACAGTACAGTGGCTATACAGTTGATATACAGTACAGTGGATATACAGTTGATATACAGTTGATATACAGTTGATATACAGTACAGTTGATATACAGTTGATAAACAGTACAGTGGATATACAGTTGATATACAGTACAGTGGATATACAGTTGATATACAGTTGATATACAGTTGATAAACAGTACAGTGGATATACAGTTGATAGACAGTACAGTGGCTATACAGTTGATATACAGTACAATGGATATACAGTTAATATACAGTACAGTGGATATACAGTACAGTGGATATACAGTGGATATACAGCACAGTGGGTATACAGTTGATATACAGTACAGTGGCTATACAGTTGATATACAGTACAGTGGGTACACTGTTGATATACAGTACAGTGGATATACAGTACAGTGGATATACAGTGGATATACAGCACAGTGGGTATACAGTTGATACACAGTACAGTGGCTATACAGTTGATATACAGTACAGTGGGTATACAGTTGATATACAGTACAGTGGATATACAGTACAGTTGATATACAGTTCATATACAGTAGAGTGGATATACAGTACAGTGGGTATACAGTTGATATACAGTACAGTGGATATACAGTGGATATACAGCACAGTGGGTATACAGTTGATATACAGCACAGTGGGTATACAGTTGATATACAGTACAGTGGCTATACAGTGGATATACAGCACAGTGGGTATACAGTTGATATACAGCACAGTGGCTATACAGTTGATATACAGTACAGTGGATATACAGTTGATATACAGTACAGTGGCTATACAGTTGATATACAGTACAGTGGCTATACAGTTGATATACAGTACAGTGGATATACAGTTGATATACAGTTGATATACAGTACAGTTGATATACAGTTGATAAACAGTACAGTGGATATACAGTTGATATACAGTACAGTGGATATACAGTTGATATACAGTTGATATACAGTACAGTGGATATACAGTTGATATACAGTTGATATACAGTACAGTGGATATACAGTTGATATACAGTTGATATACAGTACAGTTGATATACAGTTGATAAACAGTACAGTGAATATACAGTTGATATACTTGATATACAGCTGATATACAGTTGATATACAGTACAGTTGATATACAGTTGATTAACAGTACAGTGGATATACAGTTGATATACAGTACAGTGGATATACAGTTGATATACAGTACAGTGGCTATACAGTTGATATACAGTACAATGGATATACAGTTAATATACAGTACAGTGGATATACAGTACAGTGGATATACAGTGGATATACAGCACAGTGGGTATACAGTTGATATACAGTACAGTGGCTATACAGTTGATATACAGTACAGTGGGTATACAGTTGATACACAGTACAGTGGCTATACAGTTGATATACAGTACAGTGGGTATACAGTTGATATACAGTACAGTGGATATACAGTACAGTTGATATACAGTTCATATACAGTACAGTGGATATACAGTACAGTGGGTATACAGTTGATATACAGTACAGTGGATATACAGTGGATATACAGCACAGTGGGTATACAGTTGATATACAGTACAGTGGCTATACAGTGGATATACAGCACAGTGGGCATACAGTTGATATACAGCACAGTGGCTATACAGTTGATATACAGTACAGTGGATATACAGTTGATATACAGCACAGTGGGTATACGGTTGATATACAGTACAGTGGCTATACAGTGGATATACAGCACAGTGGGTATACAGTTGATATACAGCACAGTGGCTATACAGCTGATATACAGTACAGTGGATATACAGTTGATATACAGTACAGTGGCTATACAGTTGATATACAGTACAGTGGATATACAGTTGATAAACAGTGGATGTCCACATTTACAGTATCAGTATAAATAAATCTAAGAGAGATGAACAGAGAGATAATGCAGAATAGTTCAGTTATTTGGTGTTCAGTTCAGAGATGGCTTGATGTGGTGTGCAGTGTAGAGTGCATAGTCCTTTAGTCTCTATGGGCCAGGTGGCCAGTTGGTGAGGGCCACAGCATAGTCCTTTAGTCTCTATGGACCAGTTGGACAGTTGGTGAGGGACACAGCATAGTCCTTTAGTCTCTATGGGCCAGATGGACAGTTGGTGAGGGCTACAGCATAGTCCTTTAGTCTCTATGGGCCAGATGGCCAGTTGGTGAGGGCCACAGCATAGTCCTTTAGTCTCTATGGGCCAGATGGCCAGTTGGTGAGGGCCACAGCATAGTCCTTTAGTCTCTATGGGCCAGATGGCCAGTTGGTGAGGGCCACAGCATAGTCCTTTAGTCTCTATGGGCCAGGTGGCCAGTTGGTGAGGGCCACAGCATAGTCCTTTAGTCTCTATGGGCCAGGTGGCCAGTTGGTGAGGGCTACAGTATAGTCCTTTAGTCTCTATGGGCCAGGTGGCCAGTTGGTGAGGGCTACAGTATAGTCCTTTAGTCTCTATGGACCAGGTGGCCAGTTGGTGAGGGCTACAGCATAGTCCTTTAGTCTCTATGGGCCAGTTGGCCAGTTGGTGAGGGCTACAGTATAGTCCGTTAGTCTCTATGGACCAGGTGGCCAGTTGGTGAGGGCTACAGCATGGGGAAAGAAATATATGATCACCCTGTTGCAGGAAAACTAAAATGTGTCGTGTATTTAATCTTTAAAAAAGGTTTCTGAAGATGATGAATTCAACTTTTCCATTTAAAAATGATTCATTATCTATAATCTACATAGTAATGCAAATGTCTTGTTGCTGCAGGATTATTCTCCTGCTGTAGCAAACTGGTTCAAATTAAGATCCAACATCTGTAGAAATATACCTCTCTCTAATGTATATGGTTCTATCAGGATATATATACCTCTCTCTAATGTATATGACTATATCAGAATATATATACCTCTCTCTAATGTATATGACTATATCAGAATATATATACCTCTCTCTAACGTATATGGCTCTATCAGGATATATATACCTCTCTCTAATGTATATGACTATATCAGGATATATATACCTCTCTCTAATGTACATGGCTCTATCAGGATATATATACCTCTCTCTAATGTATATGACTATATCAGGATATATATACCTCTCTCTAATGTATATGACTATATCAGGATATATATACCTCTCTCTGATGTATATGACTCTATCAGGATATATATACCTCTCTCTAATGTATATGACTATATCAGGATATATATACCTCTCTCTAATGTATATGACTCTATCAGGATATATATACCTCTCTCTAATGTATATGACTCTATCAGGATATATATACCTCTCTCTAATGTATATGACTATATCAGGATATATATACCTCTCTCTAATGTATATGGCTCTATCAGGATATATATACCTCTCTCTAATGTATATGACTATATCAGGATATATATACCTCTCTCTAATGTATATGACTATATCAGGATATATATACCTCTCTCTAATGTATATGGCTCTATCAGGATATATATACCTCTCTCTAATGTATATGACTATATCAGGATATATATACCTCTCTAATGTATATGACTATATCAGGATATATATACCTCTCTCTAATGTATATGACTATATCAGGATATATATACCTCTCTCTAATGTATATGGCTCTATCAGGATATATATACCTCTCTCTAATGTATATGACTTTATCAGGATATATATACCTCTCTCGAATGTATATGACTATATCAGGATATATATACCTCTCTAATGTATATGACTATATCAGGATATATATACCTCTCTCTAATGTATATGACTATATCAGGATATATATACCTCTCTCTAATGTATATGGCTCTATCAGGATATATATACCTCTCTCTAATGTATATGACTTTATCAGGATCTATATACCTCTCTAATGTATATGACTATATCAGGATATATATACCTCTCTCTAATGTATATGACTATATCAGGATATATATACCTCTCTCTAATGTATATGGCTCTATCAGGATATATATACCTCTCTCTAATGTATATGACTATATCAGGATATATATACCTCTCTCTAATGTATATGACTATATCAGGATATATATACCTCTCTCTAATGTATATGACTATATCAGGATATATATACCTCTCTCTAATGTATATGGCTCTATCAGGATATATATACCTCTCTCTAATGTATATGACTTTATCAGGATATATATACCTCTCTCGAATGTATATGACTATATCAGGATATATATACCTCTCTCTAATGTATATGACTTCATCAGGATATATATACCTCTCTCTAATGTATATGACTATATCAGAATATATATACCTCTCTCTAATGTATATGGCTCTATCAGGTTATATATACCTCTCTCTAATGTATATGGCTCTATCAGGTTATATATACCTCTCTCTAATGTATATGGCTCTATCAGGTTATATATACCTCTCTCTAATGTATATGGCTCTATCAGGATATATATACCTCTCTCTAATGTATATGACTATATCAGGATATATATACCTCTCTCTAATGTATATGACTATATCAGGATATATATACCTCTCTCTAATGACTCTATCAGGATATATATACCTCTCTCTAATGTATATGACTATATCAGAATATATATACCTCTCTCTAATGTATATGACTATATCAGAATATATATACCTCTCTCTAATGTATATGGCTCTATCAGGATATATATACCTCTCTCTAATGTATATGACTCTATCAGGATTAACTTTTGACCATTTGACATCTTGTATTTACTGTTGTTTAGGCTGGTTGAATGAGTTGCCTATGAAAGCTACTTCATCTGCCAGAAAATAGGCGGCTGCACCAGTGACTGTAAGTTATGTGATTTCCTCATATGAAATTAAAAGTATGTTTGTAGCCCACGCAGTTACAAAATGGCTGTTGAAACTGTGACACATATTTCTCGGTAACATTAAATAAATGTGTAGATATGTAGGAAAGACGGGCAGACTCTCGTACTGTAGGTCTAGGCTACCTACAAACTATTATAAGGTTAGGTCTACATCAGACATTCAATAGTCAGAGTAGGTTGGAGCTATGATCACTGTTGTTGACAAACCTGATGGTGTCTGTGAACTGATCTGAACAGGTTTAGACTGGTCATCTATGATATGTAGGTTATATACAGTACATTCTCTGTCCTGCTACTGGTAGGACTATAACATTATGTGAACTGATCTGAACAGGTTTAGACTGGTCATCTATGATATGTAGGTTATATACAGTACATTCTCTGTCCTGCTACTGGTAGGTCTATAACATTATGTGAACTGATCTGAACAGGTTTAGACTGGTCATCTATGATATGTAGGTTATATACAGTACATTCTCTGTCCTGCTACTGTTAGGACTATAACATTATGTGAACTGATCTGAACAGGTTTAGACTGGTCATCTATGATATGTAGGTTATATACAGTACATTCTCTGTCCTGCTACTGGTAGGACTATAACATTATGTGAACTGATCTGAACAGGTTTAGGCTGGTCATCTATGATATGTAGGCTATAGCGAGGTATAGACCAAGATCTGCATATCACTAACAACCCACTACTATACATTATAACCTAGCCTACTTTACATAATATAACATCTACATATCACTAACAACCCTCTACTATACATTATAACCTTGTCCACTTTACATAATATAACATCTCTTACTTGATGCAAAAAACCTTTCTGAATGGATCAAAGATTTCCCCCTCAGATCAATCATGTCCATTTTAGCCCTTCTGTCTACATTCTCAGATACGTTGAGAAAAGAACAGATTGAAAGGCAATAAATATCTTACTTTTAATTCATAAATAATTGTGAGACATGGCCTTGTGTTGCTGTACTGTCTATAACTACCTTAACAAACAGTGACTTATTATTATTATTATTATTGTTGCTGTACTGTCTATAACTACCTTAACAAACAGTGACTTATTATTATTATTATTATTATTGTTGCTGTACTGTCTATAACTACCTTAACAAACAGTGACTTATTATTATTATTATTATTGTTGCTGTACTGTCTATAACTACCTTAACAAACAGTGACTTATTATTATTATTATTATTATTGTTGCTGTACTGTCTATAACTACCTTAACAAACAGTGACTTATTATTATTATTATTATTGTTGCTGTACTGTCTATAACTACCTTAACAAACAGTGACTTATTATTATTTATTATTATTATTGTTGCTGTACTGTCTATAACTACCTTAACAAACAGTGACTTATTATTATTATTATTATTATTGTTGCTGTACTGTCTATAACTACCTTAACAAACAGTGACTTATTATTATTATTATTATTATTGTTGCTGTACTGTCTATAACTACCTTAACAAACAGTGACTTATTTATTATTATTATTATTATTGTTGTTGTTGCTGTACTGTCTATAACTACCTTAACAAACAGTGACTTATTATTATTATTATTATTATTATTGTTGTTGCTGTACTGTCTATAACTACCTTAACAAACAGTGACTTATTATTATTATTATTATTATTGTTGTTGTTGCTGTACTGTCTATAACTACCTTAACAAACAGTTACTTATTATTATTATTATTATTATTGACAGTTACCATGGAGATGTCATTTCACAACTACATATTCATGTGATTGAATTAATTCACCTGACTGTTTCGATAGGTCTGTTAGATAATGTTTCATAAGAGATCGTTAATAAATGATAACAATTGACTTTAAAGAATTTCTGTGTTAACCACAAGCAACATGCTGGATCTCTGTTTAGGGGTCAGTGCTCTAAAATGAGTCTCTCTGGGGAGAGAGAGGAGGGAGGCCCTGCCTCTAAAATGAGTCTCTCTGGGGAGAGAGAGGAGGGACCTGCCTCTAAAATGAGTCTCTCTGGGGAGAGAGAGGAGGGCGGCCCTGCCTCTAAAATGAGTCTCTCTGGGGAGAGAGAGGAGGGGGGCCCTGCCTCTAAAATGAGTATCTCTGGGAAACATGACACCAAAGCTAAGAGGTGAGTTGACAATTAAAAAAAAAAAAAATATTAACAGTTTATTTCCAAAATGCATCACATTAGTTTATTAATCAGAAATGGTTGCTTATGGGTACCTTCAATATTACTGTTCTCAGATTATCAGTTAATAGATTTTAGATGGGTATATATTTATTAAATTATTATTACTATTATTACTGTTCTCTTTTTCAAGATGTGGCTGATTTAAACAGCCAGAATACATTTTTGAAATAAGATCTTATTTTTTTTTACAACATCTTGTTTCTAAATGGCTGCTGGGTAATTTGACATGCATCTAAATCTTCGTTTTTAGGCATCGAATTGAGCGAATGATGCGCAGGTTCACTGAGTTCAAACCAAATGGACAGGTCTAGCTCATTGATTGGTAGATCTGATGCAGTTGCTACCTCGGATTATGAGCCTAGCAGGTGTTGTGAATGAGTTATGTAGTACCCACAGAAGGCCACAGGGAGGGGCAAGAGAGCTACAAACCCATACTGTTTTTTTGCCTTAAAAACCCTAAACCTAACAATCAATCAAATGTATTTATAAAGCCCTTTTTACATCAGCAGATGTCACAAAGTGCTCTACAGAAACTCCAACCCTACGTATTACCTATTTTAGCCTTAACCCCTAGTCCTAGGTATAACCTATTTTAGCCTTAACCCCTAGTCCTACGTATAACCTATTTTAGCCTTAACCCCTAGTCCTAGGTATTACCTATTTTAGCCTTAACCCCTAGTCCTAGGTATAACCTATTTTAACCCTTAACCCTAATTCTAGGGTAGGGTAGCCTAGAACACTTTTAGAAACTGTTTTAGTAAATAGTAAATAGATCTTAGTAAATAGAATTATAGCACCAAACAGAATTTTGATTATTTTGTTAATCGAAACCTGTCTAAGCATTTTGCTTTTATTGTTTTGTTATTTTATATTTATTATTGCAAGGATGAACACTTGATAAACAATACATATTAGTTATATTTTTCAAATGTGGTTTGAACTGGGTGACCTAGTAACTTCTATGTGAAAGTCCAGCAACTCCAGCAACTGGAATGGGATAGATTGGCGTCTGATAGGTGGGGCAGGTTTGAGACTGATCTAAGGAATTAACAAGAAAAATACACTTTATTTCTCAGCTGCCTCACCAATTTCTGTGGGTGAATTAATAAATCAAATCAAATCAAATTGATTAAACTCAAGTAGGCTGGACACATTATATATTTTTACATTCTCAGCTGCCTGCCACCAATGTCTGTAAGTGAATTAATAACTTTTAATTGCTAAATATTTCCAATAGATGGCAGCATAATACCACGAAGCATCAGTTATAGGCTACAAGCAGCAATATGATTGACATAAAATAGCATGCAACTACAGACTATATGTCCCATGATTTTCTAAAATGGTCACTCATTACTTTAGTTAGCTTTATATTGTATTATATTGTATCTTGTATTAGGGCTGTGTTGCTTTTGGGAGAGCAAAAATATAGTGATTATAGCAGGTATTGAACCCCGGGTAAATAATCACTAGTCAGAACTTAAACCTTAGTATACATTCATTATAAAACACATCTTAATATCTGATATTGTGAGTAAACAACCTCGGAATAGAAAAGACAAGAGTGCGTCTTCCAGCCCTCCAATAAATTACATAATTCAACCCTCCCGGTTAGTACAGTGAGGGAAAAAAGTATTTGATCCCCTGCTGATTTTGTACGTTTGCCCACTGACAAAGAAATTATCAGTCTATAATTTTAATGGTAGGTTTATTTGAACAGTGAGAGACAGAATAACAACAAAAATATCCAGAAAAATGCATGTCAAAAATGTTATAAATTGATTTGCATTTTAATGAGGGAAATAAGTATTTGACCCCCTCTCAATCAAAAAGATTTCTGGCTCCCAGGTGTCTTTCATACAGGTAACGAACGGAGATTAGGAGCACACTCTTAAAGGGAGTGCTCCTAATCTCAGTTTCTTACCTGTATAAAAGATACCTGTCCACAGAAGCAATCAATCAATCAGATTCCAAACTCTCCACCATGGCCAAGACCAAAGAGCTCTCCAAGGATGTCAGGGACAAGATTGTAGACCTACACAAGGCTGGAATGGGCTACAAGACCATCGCCAAGCAGCTTGGTGAGAAGGTGACAACAGTTTCTGTGATTATTCGCAAATGGAAGAAACACAAAAGAACTGTCAATCTCCCTCAGCCTGGGGCTCCATGCAAGATCTCACCTCATGGAGTTGCAATGATCATGAGAACGGTGAGGAATCAGCCCAGAACTACACAGGAGGATCTTGTCAATGATCTCAAGGCAGCTGGGACCATAGTCATCAAGAAAACAATTGGTAACACACTATGCCGTGAAGGACTGAAATCCTGCAGCGCCCGCAAGGTCCCCCTGCTCAAGAAAGCACATATACATGCCCGTCTGAAGTTTGCCAATGAACATCTGAATGATTCAGAGGACAACTGGGTGAACGTGTTGTGGTCAGATGAGACCAAAATGGAGTTCTTTGGCATCAACCCAACTTGCCGTGTTTGGAGGAGGAGGAATGCTGCCTATGACCCCAAGAAACCATCCCCACCGTCAAACATGGAGGTGGAAACATTATGCTTTGGGGGTGTTTTTCTGCTAAAGGGACAGGACAACTTCACCGCATCAAAGGGATGATGGACGGGGCCATGTACCGTCAAATCTTGGGTGAAAACCTCCTTCCCTCAGCCAGGGTATTGAAAATGGGTCGTGGATGGGTATTCCAGCATGACAATGACCCAAAACACACGGCCAAGGCAACAAAGGAGTGGCTCAAGAAGAAGCACATTAAGGTCCTGGAGTGGCCTAGCCAGTCTCCAGACCTTAATCCCATAGAAAATCTGTGGAGGGAGCTGAAGGTTCGAGTTGCCAAACGTCAGCCTCGAAACCTTAATGACTTGAAGAAGATCTGCAAAGAGGAGTGGGACAAAATCCCTCCTGAGATGTGTGCAAACCTGGTGGCCAACTACAAGAAACGTCTGACCTCTGTGATTGCCACAAGGGTTTTGCCACCAAGTAGTAAGTCATGTTTTGCAGAGGGGTCAAATACTTATTTCCCTCATTAAAATGCAAATCAATTCATAACATTTTTGACATGCGTTTTTCTGGATTTTTTTGTTGATATTCTGTCTCTCACTGTTCAAATAAACCTACCATTAAAATTATAGACTGATCATTTCTTTGTCAGTGGGCAAACGTACAAAATCAGCAGGGGATCAAATACTTTTTTCCCTCACTGTACATTTACCTCAACATGCCCTTCACTTTCAGATAAAAACAGGTAATAATAAACATGAATCATCATTATATTACTTCACAGTAATCTGTTAAATGCTTTTTCAGTGCTTCCTCTTGCGTTAGCAGTGTGGAAAGGGACAGAAAGAAGCACACAGGAGTTTTCCTGTGAGGGGGAGTGTTGGTGCATCCAGGGAGAAAACTAAACTAATCTTCTGAAATGTCATTTGTGGTCTTATGCTGCCATCTATTGGAATTATGTAGCAACTGCAGTAGTACTGAATAATGTATAATTCCTTACTAAAGTAGTAATCACTCAGAATTGCAAAATATGCAATCTTCTAGATAATTTTATCACTTACAACCATAAAATAACCACTCATAGCATAACAAACATTTCAATTGACATAAACCAAAAACACCATACATTTAGTTTATTTAGTTAATTACCAAATTGAGCCGGTCGGTCACATTTTAGAGTGAGGCAGAAATATAGCATTTTGCAAAAGAAAACATGATGTATGTCTCTCTGAAATGAAACCATTAAGTGATAGATTTTAAACAAATCACTGTCTGTGAGAGATGTAATGTTTGTCTCTGTTGTGTTGAAGCCCAATCAAGCAGGAGAGACCAGCCTCCCCTGTTCCCAGCTGTGTGTCCATGAAGAGTGACAAGTCTATGAGTCATCTTATAGAGTTTAGAGAGGGAGACTTTTCTACTGAACAAAGGTAAGAAGAACTCATGGGTCATGGTCAGTGAGTTAAACAACACTGTCTCTAGTCATTTCTCTCCCATTTTCACATTTCTTTTGATTGTTTTCATAATCTATTGGCTATTCCTTATGTCAATTTTAATAGACCTAAAACACAACATTCCCTCCCTGTGTGTGTGTGTGTGTGTGTGTGTGTGTGTGTGTGTGTGTGTGTGTGTGTGTGTGTGTGTGTGTGTGTGTGTGTGTGTGTGTGTGTGTGTGTATGTGTATGTGTATGTGTGTGTGTGTGTGTGTGTGTGTGTGTGTGTGTGTGTGTGTGTGTGTGTGTGTGTGTGTGTGTGTGTGTGTGTGTGTGTGTGTGTGTGTTTGTGTGTGTGTGTGTGTGTGTGTGTGTGTGTGTGTGTGTGTGTGTGTGTGTGTGTGTGTGTGTGTGTGTGTGTGTGTGTGTGTGTGTGTGTGTGTGTGTGTGTGTACTCCCTGGATGAGGAGACGTAATCTCATGTTTTGTCCACAGAAACCAACAGGAGAGATCAGAGTCAGAGATTCTCAGTGGTCAGTCTTCCCAGAGTCATCAAACAGACCTGGACTCCATATTCAGTGTATGTGGTCCTGTTATGTACATTTGTTTTTGTTTACCTCAAATAAAGTTAATCTGTCAATCATTCATTAATGTGTTACTGAGAAAGCATTTTGTCTCTTGCTTAACTTATTTACTTGTTTTATTTCAGTTGCTTGAAGAGAAAATTATGACATTTGTGAAGAACGAGCTGAAGATGTTCAAGAGGATTCTTAGTCCAGAACTCCCAGAAGGCTTTGAGAGTCAGAAGCAGGATAAGGAAGTGGTGGATGCTGAAGATGAGAAGCAGGAGAGCAGTGCCAGAGAGGAGGCTCTGAAGATCACACTGCACGTCCTGAGGAAAATGAACCAGAAGGAGCTTGCTGACACACTGGAGAAATGTAAGATCTGTCTGCCTCATGTTGAATGATGTTTTATAACATTTAAAAGCTGTAGCTAAAGTACAGCTAAAGTAGCTGTGTAACTCAATGATATTGCAGCAGCCTTAACACAACACCTAGTGACCTCATCAAGTAGTAGCAGTGATGTGTTGTGGGGATTAATTTAGAGAGAGAGAGACAACATTAATAATACCATCAATAATACCAATAATAATATAATCAGTCACACCAGTCTGTAATGCATTATGAAAACATTTACACATTTATACAGTCAGTTAAGAGAGTAAATTATTATAATTAAAATCTTTATAACAGTCCTACAATACTCCTCTGTGTTATTTCTTCATTCAGATGAGCTTGCTGTGATTTGCCAACGTGAACTCAAATCTAATCTAAAGAAGAAGTTTCAATGTGTATTTGAGGGGATCGCTAAACAAGGAAACCCAACACTTCTCAATAAGATCTACACAGAGCTCTACATCACAGAGGGTGGAACAGGAGAGGTCAATAATGAACATGAGCTGAGACAGATTGAGACAACAACCAGGAAACAAGCAAGACCAGAGACTGCAATCAAATGTAACGACATCTTCAAACCCTTAACTGGACAAGACAAACGTCTCAGAACTGTGCTGACAAAGGGAGTCGCTGGCATTGGAAAAACAGTCTCTGTGCAGAAGTTCATTCTGGACTGGGCTGAAGGAAAAGCAAATCAGGATGTCCAATTTGTATTTTCATTCCCTTTCCGGGAGCTGAATTTGATGAAAGGGGAAAAAACTTTCATTCAACTTCTCAATCACTTCTCAATGGAAACCAAAGAATCAAGAATCTCCATCAACAACAAGTACAAAGTTCTGTTCATCTTTGATGGTCTGGATGAGTGCCGACTGCCCCTAGACTTCCAGAAGAACAAGATCTGTTGTGACGTCACAGAGTCAACCTCAGTGGATGTTCTGCTGACAAATCTCATCAAAGGTAATCTGCTTCCGTCTGCTCTCCTCTGGATAACCACCCGACCTGCAGCAGCCAATAAGATCCCTTCAGGGTGTGTTGACCAGGTGACAGAGGTACGAGGGTTCAATGACTCACAGAAGGAGGAGTACTTCAGGAAGAGATTCAGTGATGAGGACCTGGCCAGCAGAATCATCTCACACATAAAGACATCAAGGAGCCTCCACATCATGTGCCACATTCCAGTCTTCTGTTGGATTTCTGCAACAGTCCTTCATCACATGCTGAAACATAAGAGAGAAGAGATGCCCAAAACTCTGACTGAGATGTACACACACCTTGTGGAGCTTTATACCAAACAGAAGAATGAAAAGTATCTTGGGAAAGAAGAGACAGGTCCACACTGGAATAAAGGGAGCTTTCTGTCACTGGGAAAACTGGCTTTTCAACAGCTTGTGAAGGGCAATCTGATTTTCTATGAAGAAGACCTGAAAGAGTCTGGCATTGATGTTAATGAAGCCTCAGTGTACTCAGGATTGTGCACACAGCTCTTTAAAGAGGAATGTGTGCTGTACCAGGACAAGGTGTACTGCTTTGTTCATCTGAGCATTCAGGAGTTTCTGGCTGCTGTATATGTGTTCCTCTCTTTCATCAACAACAATGAGAATCTAATGGCCGAACCGCAGTCAACGTCCAGGAAACTTTCTTTGCTGTTCAGAGACAAGCCAAAAGTTACTGTCTACAAGAGTGCAGTAGATAAAGCCTTACAAAGTGAGACGGGAAACCTGGACCTTTTCCTCCGCTTCCTTCTGGGCCTCTCACTGGAGTCCAATCAGAAGCACTTACAAGGTCTACTGACAAAGACAAGAATCAGCTCAAAGACCCATGATAAAACAGTCAAATACATCAAGGAGAAGATCAGGGAGAATCCCTCTCCAGAGAGGAGCATCAATCTGTTCCACTGTCTCAATGAACTGAATGACCATTCTCTAGTGGAGGAGATCCAAAGCTACCTGAGATCAGGAAGTCTCTCTAGAGCCAAGCTGTCACCTGCACAGTGGTCAGCTCTGGTCTTTGTGTTGCTGACTTCAGAAAAGGAGCTGGATGTGTTTGACCTGAAGAAATACTCCAGATCAGAGGAAGGTCTTCTGAGGCTGCTGCCAGTGGTCAAAGCCTCCAGAGCTGTTCTGTGAGTAAATAAAATGACATATAAGAACTAATCATCAGGAAGAAATATTCAGTTTAGAGAGAAATATGCATAATAATATGTATATAATATTATATTGAATAACAAATTGAATAAATGCATTGATGTTCACATTAGTATAACAATATGACCATACAGTTCTAGGAGACGGAAGATGAATCTATATGTTGTTTGGGAGAATAAACCAAATGCATCTGCCATTGTCCTTCTACACTACTGGTGTTAAATTTACAATGTGTTTGAAGTCATGATGATGTCTTTGTCAGGCTGTCAGGCTGTGGAGTCACAGAGGAAGGCTGTGCTTTTTTGGTCTCAGCTCTGAAGTCAAACCCCTCACACCTGAGAGAGCTGGATCTGAGTAACAATGACCTGCAGGATTCAGGAGTGAAGCTGCTCTCTGCTGGACTGGGGAATCCCCACTGTAAACTGGAGACTCTGAGGTCAGTATTATCCAGTGGCGTGCCCTGGGGCCTGGGCCTTAAGTACTACTTTTGACCAGAGCTCTATAACACCCTATTCCAGTGGCGTGCCGTGGGCCTGGGGCCTGGGCCTTCAGTGAGGTACGACACAGTCCCACCCGAATTAATCCACCTCTTATTACCATCATTATGATGCCATGGCTCTAGACACTATACATTTAGACAGAAACGCAGTATAACCAGGCGTTGCGTCACCTTGAAATTGACAAAAACATGACACAATCAGAGTCTTTTCCATATTTCCCTATTTTTCTTCACCTTTTCATTGTGCAGCTCCGTTGTCCTGCGAGCTTGTTCGTTGAGCTGTAGATCCACTCGGGTGTCCCCAAAAGTTTTCAAAAGCACCATTGCTTGTAAGTGCCCAGCCGTACTTTGGTGTCTCGTTGCTGCCTTGGTTAGACAACTCAAGTTTGCAAAGCCAGTGTGGCTCCAAACACCAAATCGATCACTTGCAAATAATAGACGTTCCCAGCAGTACAGTTTGCAGTGCTTCTCGGAGCCTGTGAGCCATTGATAGCGCTCGTAGTTGGAACTTTGAAAGTGGCGAACGAACCCCTTTCCCGCCTGTGACAGGCTTTGTAGCGTCGGCATCGGGCGACCTCTCCTTACAATGTTTCTTGAAAAGTTTG
This sequence comes from Salvelinus alpinus, assembly GCF_045679555.1. NCBI lineage: Eukaryota > Metazoa > Chordata > Actinopteri > Salmoniformes > Salmonidae > Salvelinus > Salvelinus alpinus. The sequence continues at coordinate 11,411,426 of NC_092086.1, forward strand.
TCTTGAATGGCGTTATAATTATATCCTCGACCAAATCGATATCTTCTCCTCCTTCCGCCATTGTGGGTTGAAAAAACAGCTTAGTAGTACGCAAATTAATTATTTTATCAAAATCAGTTTCCTAGATCTGCATAGACCTGCCCATAGGACCTGCCTCTCAATATTGGTAATCCAATCAAAAGACGTGCACGCACTACGCCTGCTAGCTGGCTCCTGTGTAACACTGGAGCCAGCCAGCAGGCGTACAATAGCCAACTCTAAAGCTGATTGGTTGACACAACATTTTCATTTCTATTCACTTTAAGCTACAAACGCCCGCACTGTTGATTCTGAAGGCCTGAGGGCAGATTTTAGACCCCTGGCAACACATGATGGCTGAATATAATTGGATAAAAGATCTAACATAAAGACCAGCCCTCCAAATCTCAACCTGGGCAACCAAGAGGAAAGCTATGAAATGAAGAGTATAACTCTTACTCTGGGGAATAATTTAATACATATTTGTGGGAAAATATATATAAAAAAAAAAATTATATTCTGATGATGTTTAGGCCAGCAGACGGCCCACCACTGGTATTATCAGATATGAAAGCACTTTCTGTACGTAGTTCTCCATTTGAAAAAGTTGGAATTATTCAGACATTTTCACTTATAGTGTATTAAAGTAGTCATAAGTTTAGTATTTGGTCCCATATTCCATGCCTGCAGTGATTACATCAAGCCTGTGATTCTACAAACTTGTTTAATAAATTTGCAGTTTGTCTTGGTTGTGTTTTGGATGTTTTTCCTAATAGAAACTGAATGGTTATTAATGTCCTGTCATTTTGGAGTCACATCAATTCACTTGTATTGTCAGTAAGAATAGAAGATGTTTCTGAACACTTCTACATTCATGTGGATGCTACCATGATTATGAATAATTTTGAATAATCATGAATGAATAGTGAATGATGATAAATGAGAAAGCAACAGAGGCACAAATATCGTACCCCCTCTGTTATTGGTAATGGTGAGAGGTTAGCATGTTTTGTTGTAGTCTCTGTTATTGGTAATGGTGAGAGGTTAGCATGTTTTGTTGTAGCCTCTGTTATTGGTAATGGTGAAAGGTTAGCATGTTTTGTTGTAGTCTCTGTTATTGGTAATGTTGAGAGGTTAGCATGTTTTGTTGTAGCCTCTATTATTGGTAATGGTGAGATGCTAGCATGATTTGCTGTAGTCTCTGTTATTGGTAATGGTGAGATGTTAGCATGTTTTGCTGTAGTCTCTGTTATTGGTAATGGTGAGAGGTTAGCATGTTTTGTTGTAGCCTCTGTTATTGGTAATGGTGATAGGTTAGCATGTTTTGTTGTAGCCTCTGTTATTGGTAATGGTGAGAGGTTAGCATGTTTTGTTGTAGTCTGTTATTGGTAATGGTGAGAGGTTAGCATGTTTTGTTGTAGCCTCTGTTACTGGTAATGGTGAGAGGTTAGCATGTTTTGTTGTAGCCTCTGTTATTGGTAATGGTGAGAGGTTAGCATGTTTTGTTGTAGCCTCTGTTATTGGTAATGGTGAGAGGTTAGCATGTTTTGTTGTAACCTCTAACTTTCTCACTCATTATTATTCATGGTTCATTTATGATTTCTCTTAATCATGGCATCATCAGGATTAATTTATTAGTGTTTAGAAACATGTTATCTACTCTCTTTTCCAATAAATTACTCCAGTCATCATCCACCATTTTGTTATTGCGCAAAACACAACCCAAAACACAACCAAAACAAACTGCAAATTCAACTAACGAGTTTGTGACCAAATACTAAACTTTTGACTGCTTTAATACACTATGAGTGAATTGGTCAGAATATTTATGACTTCTTCAAATGGGGAGACTGGAAACATAAAGTGTTTACATTTTTTATAATGAAACAGATACAGTGGAAGTCGAAAGTTTACATACAGGTAGGTTGACTCCAGTCATCGTTTCTCAACCACTCCACAAATTTCTTGTTAACAAACTATAGTTTTGGCAAGTCGGTTAGGACATCTACTATGTGCATGACACAAGTAATTTTTCCAACAATTGTTTACAGACAGATTATTTAACTTATAATTCACTGTATTACAGTTCCAGTGGGTCAGAAGTTTACATACACTAAGTTGACTGTGCCTTTAAACAACTTGGAAAATTACAGAATATTATGTCATGGCTTTAGAAGCATCGGATAGACTAATTGACATAATTTGGATGCATTTCAAGGCCTACCTTCAAACTCAGTGCCTCTTTGCTTGACATCATTGGAAAATGAAAAGAAATCAGCCAAGATCTCAGAATAAAAATTGTAGACCTCCACAAGCCTGGTTCATCCTTGTGAGCAATTTCCAAATTCCTGGAGACATGTTCATCTGTTCAAACAATAGTTGTAACGTCCTGACCAGAGTTCCTATGTGTTGTGCTTGTTTAGTGTTGGTAAGGACGTGAGCTGGGTGGGAATTCTATGTTGTGTGTCTAGTTTGTCTGTTTCTATGTCCAGCCTAATATGGTTCTCAATCAGAGGCAGATGGTAATCGTTGTCCCTGATTGAGAATCATATATAGGAGGCTTGTTTTGTGTTGGGATTTTGTGGGTGTTTGTTTCCTGTCTCTGTGGTTGTCTGCACCAGATAGGACTGTCTCGGTTTTTTCACGGTTTGTTATTTTGTTTGTTGTTTGTAGTGTTTCACTTGTTCGTTATTAAACATGTTGAACACTAGCCGCGCTGCATTTTGGTCCTCTCTTTCACCCCAGGAAGAAAGCCGTTACAATAGTACGCAAGTACAAACACCATGGGACCACGCAGCCATTATAGCACTCAGGAAGGAGACGCTTTCTGTCTCCTAGAGATGAACGTACTTTTGTGCAAAAAGTGCAAATCAATCCCAGAACCACAGCAAAGGACCTTGTGAAGATGCTGGAGGAAACAGGTACAAAAGTAACTATATCCACAGTCAAACGAGTTCTATATCGACATAACCTGAAAGGCTGCTCAGCAAGGAAGAAGCCACTGCTCCAAAACAGCCATAAAAAAGCCCGACTACGGTTTGCAACTGCGAGGACAACAACAACACGGGGACAAAGATCGTACTTTTTGGAGAAATGTCCCCTGGTCAGATGAAACAAAAAATAACTGTTTGGCCATAATGACCATCGTTATGTTTGGAGGAAAATGGGGGATGCTTGCAAGCCGAAGAACACCATCCCAACTGTGAAGCCTGGGGGTGGCAGCATCATGTTGAGGGGGTGCTTTGCTGCAGGAGGGACTGGTGCACTTAACAGAATAGATGGCATCATGAGGTAGGAAAATTATGTGGAAATATTGAAGCAACATCTCAAGACATTAGTCACGAAGTTAATTAAAGATTGGTCACAAATGGGTCTTCCAAATGGACAATGACCCCAACCATACTTCCAAAGTTAGGCAAAATGGCTCAAGGACAACAAAGTCAAGGTATTGGAGTGGCCATCACAAAGCCCTGACATCAATCCTATAGAAAATGTGTGGGCAGAACTGAAAAAGCGTGTGCGAGCAAGGAGGCCTAAAAACCTGACTCAGTTACACCAGCTCTGTCAGGATAAATGGGCCAAAATTCACACAACTTATTGTGGGAAGCTTGTGGAAGGCAACCCGAAACGTTTGACACAAGTAAAACAATTTAAAGGCAATGCTACCAAATACTGATTGAGTGTATGTAAACTTCTGACACACTGGGAATGTGATGAAATAAATAAAAGCTGAAATAAATCGTTCTCTCTGCTATTATTCTGACATTTCACATTCTTACAATAAAGTGGTGATCCTAACTGACCTAAGACAGGGAATTTTTACTAGGATTAAATGTCAGGAATTGTAAAAAAAAACGAGTTTAAATGTATTTGGCTAAGGTTTATGTAAACTTCTGACTTCAACTGTATGTATTAAAATATCCTCAAATAAAAGGTGACATTATATACTGTCACCTCATATGAAACATTATTTTTTTTTAAATAAATGTTTTCTTTTTTAATTTTACCCCCTTTTCTCCCCAATTTCCGTGGTATCCAATCGCTAGTAATTACTATCGTGTATCATCGCTACAACTCCTGTACGGGCTCGGGAGAGACGAAGGTCGAAAGCCACGCGTCCTCCGAAGCACAACCCAACCAAGCCGCACTGCTTCTTAACACAGCGCGCCTCCAACCCGGAAGCCAGCCGCACCAATGTGTCGGAGGAAACACCATGCACCTGGCTCCCTTGGTTAGCGCGCACTGCGCCCGGCCCGCCACAGGAGTCGCTGGAGCGCGATGAGACAAGGATATCCCTACCGGCCAAACCCTCCCTAACCCGGACGACGCTGGGCCAATTGTGCGTCACCCCACGGACCTCCCGGTCGCGGCCGGCTGCGACAGAGCCTGGGCGCGAACCCAGAGACTCTGGTGGCGCAGCTAGCGCTGCGATGCAGTGCCCTAGATCACTGCGCCACCCGGGAGGCCCCATATAAAACATTTGATCTCAAATCCAAAATGTTGGAGTATAGAGACACATTTAAAATGTTATCTTCACTGTCAAAATAGATATGGTGTGGACTGTATACTCAATACAACCTAAATCTGATACCTCACTGTTTGTCTTTTGACTGATACTGCTTTTTAAACTGGTCTGGTCAGTCTACTATAATATTTGTACTATACATGTTTCTATCTGCAGGCAATATTTTGATCATTTGTCATTTTTAATTATGATAAATTAACATACGAATAGATATGGCAGGTTTCAGGACACTGATATATCTTATTATGTTGAAAAAATATACTGCCACTATTTTCACCACCAAAGAATATCAGTGTGATTTTAATATTATTTGACTCTTTGCAGACTGTCAAGCTGTCTAGTCACAGAGGAAGGCTGTGCTTCTCTGGTCTCAGCTCTGAGGTCAAACCCCTCACACCTGAGAGAGCTGGACCTGAGTAACAATGACCTGAAGGATTCAGGAGTGAAGCTGCTCTCTGCTGGACTGGGGAATCCCCACTGTAAACTGGAGACTCTGAGGTCAGTATTCCTGTAGTTGGTCAACAAGTGATAACTGTTCACCAGATCCACATGTGTTTAACAGACACACATAGTCCACACCATATGTGTTTGGACAGTGAAGCTTACAGTTTTACATTTGGTGCTATGCTCAGGCATTTTGGATTTGAGATAGAATGTTTCATATTAGGAGACAGTACAGAACGTCACCTTGTATTTGAGGTTAAAGGTGAGAGGTTAGCATGTTTTGTTGTAGCCTCTGTTATTGGTAATGGTGAGAGAGTAGCATGTTTTGTTGTAGCCTCTGTTATTGGTAATGGTGAGAGGTTAGCATGTTTTGTTGTAGTCTCTGTTATTGGTAATGGTGAGAGGTTAGCATGTTTTGTTGTAGTCTCTGTTATTGGTAATGGTGAGAGGTTAGCATGTTTTGTTGTATCCTCTGTTATTGGTAATGGTGAGAGGTTAGCATGTTTTGTTGTATCCTCTGTTATTGGTAATGGTGAGAGGTTAGCATGTTTTGTTGTAGCCTCTGTTATTGGTAATGGTGAGAGGTTAGCATGTTTTGTTGTAGCCTCTGTTATTGGTAATGGTGAGAGGTTAGTATGTTTTGTTGTAGCCTCTGTTATTGGTAATGGTGAGAGGTTAGCATGTTTTGTTGTAGCCTCTGTAACTCTCACTCATTATTATTCATGATTCATTCATGATCTTTCTCAATCATGGCAGTCACAGGCTTGATGAAGTCATTGCGTTCAAAGAATATTGGACCAAATACTAAACTTTTGACTACTTTAATACACTATAAGTGAATTGGTTAGAATACGTATGGCTTCATATAGGGGGACTAGATACATAAAGTGATTTAATTTTTCTAAATGGTGAAACAGATATGTATTAAAATACCCTCAAATAAAAGGTGACATTATATACTGTCACCTCATATGAAACATTTGATCTGAAATCCAAAATGTTGGAGTATAGAGACACATTTAAAATGTTAGCTTCACTGTCAAAATAGATATGGTGTGGACTGTATACTCAATACAATCTAAATCTGATACCTCACTGTCATTATAGATATGGTGTGGACTGTATACTCAATACAATCTAAATCTGATACCTCACTGTCATTATAGATATGGTGTGGACTGTATACTCAATACAATCTAAATCTGATACCTCACTGTCATTATAGATATGGTGTGGACTGTTTACTCAATACAATCTAAATCTGATACCTCACTGTCTGTCTTTTGACTGATACTGCTTTTTAAACTGGTCTGGTCAGTCTACTCAAATATTTGTACTATGCATGTTTCTATCTGCAGGCAATACTTTTATAATTTGTCATTTATAAGGATGATACATTAATTTACGAATAGATATGGCAGGTTTCAGGACACTGATATATCTGAATATGTTGAAAAAATATTCTGCCACTATCTTCACCACCAAAGAATAGCAGTGTGATTTTAATATGATTTGACTCTTTGCAGGCTGTCAGGCTGTCTAGTCACAGAGGAAGGCTGTGCTTCTCTGGTCTCAGCTCTGAGGTCAAACCCCTCACACCTGAGAGAGCTGGACCTGAGCTACAATCACCCAGGAGACTCAGGAGTCAGACTGCTCTCTGCTGGACTGGAGGATCCACACTGCAGACTGGAGAAACTCAAGTATGTAGAGGGTTTATGTCAATGTTGATATCAGACATGTTTGACTTATCACGCTCATTAAGACAAACATTCTTACCACCACTTGGACAAAGTTATATGCTGTGTGTGTGTGTGTGTGTGTGTGTATGTGTGTGTGTGTATGTGTGTGTGTGTGTGTGTGTGTGTGTGTGTGTGTGTGTGTGTGTGTGTGTGTGTGTGTGTGTGTGTGTGTGTGTGTGTGTGTGTGTGTGTGTGTGTGTGTGTGTGTGTGTGTGTGTGTGTGTGTGTGTGTGTGTGTGTGTGTGTGTGTGTGTCCCTCAATGACTGTCTGTTCTTCTGCCTACCGCTACAGTGTGGAACATGGTGGAGAGAACACAATGAAACCTGGACTTAGAAAATGTGAGTGTTGACTGCTGGGAAGAATATGACTAAGAATAAGTCTTAATTCAAGTTAAGTCAAAGACCACCATCATTACTTACTTGGTCATATTAAATATCAGCTGTAGTTCTACAGAAGCAGAAATCAGGGACACCAACGTTTACCAAGAGTTGCTTTGACAATGTGTGTGTTGTTCTTTCGTGTTACGTTAGAAAATGTGTGTTTGTATTCATGTATGCATTCAGGTGTGTGGGTGTGTGTGTGTGTAATTAATGGGAATAAGTGTGTTTTATATTACCATACAGTATAACATATGATCATTCAACAAGTCTCAAGTTACCTTAACTTCTCCTTTTGATACCTAGAAACATCTACATTAAATGAATTAGTGAAAAGTGAGTTAACATTCTAATGTGAATGATGATGATTTCTAATATTTTGTCTGGTTTCATCCATCAGATGTCTGTGATCTCACACTGGACCCAAACACAGTAAACAGATACCTCTCTCTGTCTGAGGAGAACAGAAAGGTGACATGTAGGAGAGAGGAGCAGCCGTATCCTGATCACCCAGAGAGATTTGAGGACTGTAGACAGGTGCTGTGTAGCGAGGGTCTGACTGGGCGCTGTTACTGGGAGGTAGAGTGGAGTGGGATAATGGGGGCTGATATAGGAGTGACATATAAAGGAATCAACAGGATAGGAGGGGTTAAGGACTGTAAGATTGGATGCAATAACAAGTCCTGGAGTCTGTCCTGCTATGATGACAGATACATTGCCTGGCACAATAATAATCTCACTACCATAGACGTCCTCCCCTCCAACTCCCACAGAGTAGGAGTGTATCTGGACTGGCCAGCCGGCACTCTGTCCTTCTATAGAGCCTCCTCTGACACACTGACCCACCTGATCACATTCACCTCCACATTCATTGAGCCCCTCTATCCAGGGTTTTGGGTTTGTTATGTTGACTCCTCAGTGTCCCTAAAATAATAACCTGACACACACTGACAAACACACACAGGACACACACAGGACACACACACACACACACACACACACACACACACACACACACACACACACACACACACACACACACACACACACACACACACACACACACACACACACACACACACACACTGGACACACACACACACACACTGGACACACACACACACACTGGACACACACACACACACACACTGAACACACACACACACACACTGGACACACACACTGGACACACACACACACACTGGACACACACACACACACATATCTGTATTCCCATTCATGTGAAATCTGTAGATTAGGACCTAATGAATGTATTTCAACTGACTGATGACCTTATATGAACTGTGACTCAGTAAGATCTTGTGGGGTTTATTTTATTGTTCAGTGTTAATGAAAAGAGCAGTTGTAAATGCTTTATGTTTGATATGATGTTAGTAAGACTCTGAAGCCATTCAATCCTTTCACTAAATGGTAGTAACACTAAGTCATTCCATCCGTTCACTAAATGGTAGTAACGCTAAGTCATTCCATCCTTTCACTAAATGGTAGTAACGCTAAGTCATTCCATCCTTTCACTAACTGGTAGTAACACTAAGTCATTCCATCCTTTCACTAACTGGTAGTAACACTAAGTCATTCCATCCTTTCACTAAATGGTAGTAACACTAAGTCATTCCATCCTTTCACTAAATGGTAGTAACACTAAGTCATTCCATCCTTTCACTAAATGGTAGTAACACTAAGTCATTCCATCCTTTCACTAAATGGTAGTAACACTAAGTCATTCCATCCTTTCACTAACTGGTAGTAACACTAAGTCATTCCATCCTTTCACTAAATGGTAGTAACACTAAGTCATTCCATCCTTTCACTAAATGGTAGTAACACTAAGTCATTCCATCCTTTCACTAACTGGTAGTAACACTAAGTCATTCCATCCTTTCACTAACTGGTAGTAACACTCTGAAGTCATTCCATCCTTTCACTAAATGGTAGTAACACTATGTCATTCCATCCTTTCACTAAACGGTAGTAACACTAAGTCATTCCATCCTTTCACTAAATGGTAGTAACACTAAGTCATTCCATCCTTTCACTAACTGGTAGTAACACTCTGAAGTCATTCCATCCTTTCACTAAATGGTAGTAACACTATGTCATTCCATCCTTTCACTAAACGGTAGTAACACTAAGTCATTCCATCCTTTCACTAAATGGTAGTAACACTAAGTCATTCCATCCTTTCACTAAATGGTAGTAACACTAAGTCATTACATCCTTTCACTAAATGGTAGTAACACTCTGAAGTCATTCCATCCTTTCACTAAATGGTAGTAACACTAAGTCATTCCATCCTTTCACTAAATGGTAGTAACACTAAGTCATTCCATCCTTTCACTAAATGGTAGTAACACTAAGTCATTCCATCCTTTCACTAAATGGTACTAACACTAAGTCATTCCATCCTTTCACTAAATGGTAGTAACACTCTGAAGTCATTCCATCCTTTCACTAAATGGTAGTAACACTAAGTCATTCCATCCTTTCACTAAATGGTAGTAACACTAAGTCATTCCATCCTTTCACTAAATGGTAGTAACACTAAGTCATTCCATCCTTTCACTAAATGGTAGTAACACTAAGTCATTACATCCTTTCACTAAATGGTAGTAACACTCTGAAGTCATTCCATCCTTTCACTAAATGGTAGTAACACTAAGTCATTCCATCCTTTCACTAAATGGTAGTAACACTAAGTCATTCCATCCTTTCACTAAATGGTAGTAACACTAAGTCATTACATCCTTTCACTAAATGGTAGTAACACTCTGAAGTCATTCCATCCTTTCACTAAATGGTAGTAACACTAAGTCATTCCATCCTTTCACTAAATGGTAGTAACACTAAGTCATTCCATCCTTCACTAAATGGTAGTAACACTCTGAAGTCATTCCATCCTTTCACTAAATGGTAGTAACACTAAGTCATTCCATCCTTTCACTAAATGGTAGTAACACTAAGTCATTACATCCTTTCACTAAATGGTAGTAACACTCTGAAGTCATTCCATCCTTTCACTAAATGGTAGTAACACTAAGTCATTCCATCCTTTCACTAAATGGTAGTAACACTAAGTCATTCCATCCTTTCACTAAATGGTAGTAACACTAAGTCATTCCATCCTTTCACTAAATGGTAGTAACACTAAGTCATTCCATCCTTTCACTAAATGGTAGTAACACTAAGTCATTCCATCCTTTCACTAAATGGTAGTAACACTAAGTCATTCCATCCTTTCACTAAATGTTAGTAACACTCTGAAGTCATTACATCCTTTCACTAAATGGTAGAAACACTAAGTCATTCCATCCTTTCACTAAATGGTAGTAACACTAAGTCATTCCATCCTTTCACTAAATGGTAGTAACACTAAGTCATTCCATCCTTTCACTAAATGGTAGTAACACTAAGTCATTCCATCCTTTCACTAAATGGTAGTAACACTATGTCATTCCATCCTTTCACTAAACGGTAGTAACACTAAGTCATTCCATCCTTTCACTAAATGGTAGTAACACTATGTCATTCCATCCTTTCACTAAACGGTAGTAACACTAAGTCATTCCATCCTTTCACTAAATGGTAGTAACACTATGTCATTCCATCCTTTCACTAAACGGTAGTAACACTAAGTCATTCCATCCTTTCACTAAATGGTAGTAACACTAAGTCATTCCTGTAACGGCAGATTTCCTCCTCTTCGTCTGAAGAGGAGGTGTAGCAGGGATCGGACCAAGACGCAGCGTGGTAAGTGTCCATGTTTTTAATAGAATCAACTGAACATGACACAATATAAAATAACAAAGTGAACCTAACCGAAAACAGTCCCATATGGCACAAACACTGACACAGGAAACAAACACCCACAACCCAACAGTGAAAACAGGCTACCTAAATATGGTTCCCAATCAGAGACAATAAAAAACACCTGCCTCTGATTGAGAACCATATTAGGCCAAATGACAAACCTAAACATAGAAACACAGAACATAGACTGCCCACCCCAACTCATGCCCTGACCAACTAACTAAAAACAAACACAAAGGAAATAAAGGTCAGAACGTGACAGTACCCCCCCCTTCCCCCCCCAAGGTGCGGAATCTGGCCGCAAAACCTGAACCTATAGGGGAGGGTCTGGGTGGGCACCTGTACACGGTGGCGGCTCTGGCGCTGGACGTGGCCCCCACTCCACCATAGTCAATATTCGCTTCCGTGTCCTCCTAGGAACGGCGACCCTCCTAAATGGCCCCACTGGACTGAGGGGCGCCTCTGGACTGAGGGGCAGCTCCGGACTGAGGAGTAGCTCCGGACTGAGGGGCAGCTCCGTACTGTGGGGCAGCTCCGGACTGAGGGGCAGCTCAGGACTGACAGGCAGCTCCGGACTGAAAGGCAGCTCCAGACTGAAAGGCAGCTCCGGACTGATGGGCAGCTCCGGACTGAGGGGTAACTAAGGACTGAGGGGTAGCTCAGGACTGAGGGGCAGCTCCGGACTGACAGGCAGCTCCGGACTGAAAGGCAGCTCCGGACTGACGGGCAGCTCCGGACTGACGGGTAGCTCCGGACTGACGGGCAGCTCCGGACTGAGGGGTAACTCAGGACTGAGGGGCAGCTCCGGACTGACGGGCAGCTCCGGACTGACGGGTAGCTCCGGACTGATGGGCAGCTCCGGACTGAGGGGTAACTCAGGACTGAGGGGCAGCTCCGGACTGACGGGCAGCTCCGGACTGAAGGGCAGCTCATGACTAAAAGGCAGCTCATGACTGACTGGCGTCTCTGGCAGCTCCTGACTGGCGGACGGCTCTGGCCGCTCCTGACTGGCGGCCGGCTCTGGCAGCTCCTGAGGGAAAGATGAATGGAGCAAAGTACAGAGACATCCTGCTCCAGAGCACTCAGGACCTCAGACTGGGGCGACGGTTCACCTTCCAACAGGACAACAACCCTAAGCACACAGAAGTGACACTTGGCATTCATGCCAAAGAGTTTAATCATGGTTTCATCAGACCAGAGAATCTTGTTTCTCATGGTCTGAGTCCTTTAGGTGCCTTTTGGCAAACTCTAAGTGAGGTGTCATGTGCCTTTTACTGAGAACGGGCTTCCGTCTAGCCACTCTACCATAAAGGCCTGATTGGTGGAGTGCTGCGGAGATGGTTGTCCTTCTCGAAAGTTCTTCTATCTCCACAGAGGAACGCTGGAGCTCTGTCAGAGTGACCATCAAGTTCTTGGTCACCTCACTGACCAAGGTCCTTCTCCCCCGTTTGCTGTTTGGCCAGGCGGCCAGCTCTAGGAAGAGTCTTTGTGGTTCCGAACTTCTTCCATTTAAGAATGATGGAGGCCACTTTGTTCTTGGGGACCTTCAATGCTGCAGAAATGTTTTGCTTTCTTCCTCAGCCTTTCAGACCTCCTCGATCTCTGCCTGGCAAACACTCTCATCCCGCAGCATCATAGCCTGACGTGTTTTTGTTGCCTTGTACTACCACAGCTGCAGCTTGTTGCTTGGAGCAGAAGCTTTGTAGGACTTTCCTGCAGTCAGTGACCAAAAGTGCCCTCTTTGTGTTCATTGGTGGAATGTTATTAATATATATATACAGTGGGCCAAAAAAGTATTTCGTCAGCCACCAATTGTGCAAGTTCTCCCACTTAAAAAGATGAGAGGCCTGTAATTTTCATCATAGGTACACTTCAACCATGACAGACAAAATGAGAAAAACAAATCCAAAAAATCACATTGTAGGATTTTTTATGAATTTATTTGCAAATTATGGTGGAAAATAAGTATTTGGTCACCTACAAACAAGCAAGATTTCTGGCTCTCACAGACCTGTAACTTCTTCTTTAAGAGTCTCCTCTGTCCTCCACTCGTTACCTGTATTAATGGCACCTGTTTGAACTTGTTATCAGTATAAAAGACACCTGTCCACAACCTAAAACAGTCACATTCCAAACTCCACTATGGCCAAGACCAAAGAGCTGTCAAAGGACACCAGAAACAAAATTGTAGACCTGCACCAGGCTGGGAAGACTGAATCTGCAATAGGTAAGCAGCTTGGTTTGAAGAAATCAGCTGTGGGAGCAATTATTAGGAAATGGAAGACATACAAGACCACTGATAATCTCCCTCGATCTGGGGCTCCACGCAAGATCTCACCCCGTGGGGTCAAAATGATCACAAGAACGGTGAGCAAAAATCCCAGAACCACACGGGGGGACCTAGTGAATGACCTGCAGAGAGCTGGGACCAAAGTAACAAAGCCTACCATCAGTAACACACTACGCAGCCAGGGACTCAAATCCTGCAGTGCCAGACGTGTCCCCCTGCTTAAGCCAGTACATGTCCAGGCCCGTCTGAAGTTTGCTAGAGAGCATTTGGATGATCCAGAAGAAGATTGGGAGAATGTCATATGGTCAGATGAAACCAAAATAGAACTTTTGGGTAAAAACTCAACTCGTCGTGTTTGGAGGACAAAGAATGCTGAGTTGCATCCAAAGAACACCATACCTACTGTGAAGCATGGGGGTGGAAACATCATGCTTTGGGGCTGTTTTTCTGCAAAGGGACCAGGACGACTGATCCGTGTAAAGGACAGAATGAATGGGGCCATGTATTGTGAGATTTGGAGTGAAAACCTCCTTCCATCAGCAAGGGCATTGAAGATGAAACGTGGCTGGGTCTTTCAGCATGACAATGATCCCAAACACACCGCCCAGGCAACGAAGGAGTGGCTTCGTAAGAAGCATTTCAAGGTCCTGGAGTGGCCTAGCCAGTCTCCAGATCTCAACCCCATAGAAAATCTTTGGAGGGAGTTGAAAGTCCGTGTTGCCCAGCAACAGCCCCTAAACATCACTGCTCTAGAGGAGATCTGCATGGAGGAATGGGCCAAAATACCAGCAACAGTGTGTGAAAACCTTGTGAAGACTTACAGAAAACATTTGACCTCGGTCATTGCCAACAAAGGGTATATAACAAAGTATTGAGATAAACTTTTGTTATTGACCAAATACTTATTTTCCACCATAATTTGCAAATAAATTCATAAAAAATCCTACAATGTGATTTTCTGGATTTTCTTTTCTCATTTTGTCTGTCATAGTTGAAGTGTACCTATGATGAAAATTACAGGCCTCATCTTTTTAAGTGGGAGAACTTGCACAATTGGTGGCTGACTAAATACTTTTTTGCCCCACTGTATATTTGTTTTACCTCTACGGGATCGGTGTCTCTTATATGGGATGGTTGCTGCTCAGTATGCAATATGTGACTAAAATGGCGTTTTAAACAACAGCCAACTTTCTGGGGCATAGACATGTCTTATATGGGCAGAAAGCTTAAATTAGTGTTAATCTCAATGCAGTGTCCAATTTACAGTAGCTATTACAGCTAAACAATACCATGCTATTGTTTGAGGGTAGTGCACTACAACAAACCACTTATTTCACAGCAACTGGTTTGATACATTCACCTCTGAAGGTAAATAATGTACTTCAGTAATCTGGCTCTGATTTGTCATCCTGAGGGTCCCAGAGATAAAATGTAGTGTAGTTTTGTTTGATATTTTTTTATACATTCAAATGTGGAACTGGGTTCTACAGTTTGACCCCACTGCTGTCTCTGGCTCCAAACCCACCAGGACCAGCCATCTAGATGTGTGAAGGTTAGTGTATTTTCTGTAGGGAAGATAATGATCCATCATTGATGACATTCCTGGAAGTGTGTAAACTAAAATGTTTAATTTCCATAGCATTTTTGTGTGTTCTCTATAGGTATGTACTTTAAAATGTATCAATTGACCAATCTGGCACATTTGGCAAAACTCCTGGCAGATTTGATACAAAATATGTTGTACTGATGTAATTCTTTACTGGATCAGTCTGAAACTTTGCACACACACTGCTTCCACCTGGTGGACAAAATCTAAATTACACCTAGAATCCTACATCACTAGATCATCTGGCCTTTCTCTTGCATTTCAAAGGTGATGCAACAACAACAAAAAATAGAAAACGCATGTTTTTTTGTTTGTATTATCTTCTACCAGATTTACTATGTTATATTCTCCTACATTCATTTCACATTTCCACATGTGTTTCCGTTCAAATGTTATCAAGAATATACATATCCTTGCTTGAGGTCCTGAGCTACAGACAGTTAGATTTGGGTATGTCATTTTAGGCGAAAATTTGTAAAAAATGGGTCCAATCCGGTGTTTCTATGTCAAACAGTTTTGTTATATTTCTGTCTTCTGTGATGTACATAAAGTCTAATATTAGGATGAAAACTCAAATTGGAATAGATTTCAACTCTATATCTGGTAAATCACAGGTGTCTTCTTTTTTTTAAGCCCATAACCATGTGTGTGTGTGGTGTGTATTTTTGTTTCAAAGTAGATTTGTTACCAATACAACCAAGAATCACTCTGTGTGACCCTGATTCAGCCCACTGCAGTAAAAGGTTAATACATTTTAAGTGTGGCCTCGGTAAAGACCAAACGTGGCCAGCAGGGAAAATTATGTAGCTTGACATCCCTAGGCTACACTGTCTAAAGCTATTTTCTGAGATATTGTGTAAAATAGTGTTTTTTTCTCACAAAAAATACTGAAACATCTGTTTCAAAGAGAATAATCAGTTTTATTCAAAACAGTTACATTTCAAAAATAACATACAGTGTGTATATACTGTATTTACTGTCACGGCCGTCAAAAGAGGAGACCAAGGCGCAGCGTGGTATGCATACATTCTTCTTTATTAATATAAGAATGAACACTGAACAAAACGAACAAAATAACAAAACGAACCGTGAAGCTATACACATGAGTGCTGACAGGCAACTACACATAGACAAGAACCCACGAACACAAAAGGGAAAATGGCTACCTAAATATGATCCCCAATCAGAGACATCGATAAACAGCTGCCTCTGATTGGGAACCATATCAGGCCACCACAGACATATAAAACACCTAGACCTACAACAACCCTGGACACACAACAACCCCTAGACAATACAACACTAATGTACCCACCCTAGTCACACCCTGACCTAACCAAAATATAAAGAAAACAGAGATAACTCTGGTCAGGGCGGGACATTTACAAACATTTGCATAGCCAAATCTTTGGACAACAACTTCTGAGGGAATTCACAGTAAAAATACATTGATACAGAATGGTGTGTATTATACTGTATATTCTAGGCACTAGTGGAGGTATATGAGATATTTTACAACAGAGGTTGAACTTGCAACTCATCAGTTAGATACATGTGGGGAACAAGGTGGAAATGTCAGATCAGTGTCCAGCTGTGTGTTTGATTCTACTTATTCACTGTTGTCGCCTCACTGTAGACTGAACTTTTCGGTGTGAAGCGGGATCCCAGCACTAGAGACAGATTTCAAGGCACTTTACATATTTTTCTTGACAATTGCTGTTAATAATATACATCTGCAATCCCTGTGGAGCGAGAGCAAAAACAAAAAGATGTTATCAAGTATTTTCAGGAACACAAGAGGAAGCGTTTCTATAAAGACCAACAGAATTTATTTATGTTTAGTAAGTGTCTATTTTTCAATCGTGTCTGGATTCTGTGGTACATTAGTACACTAGTCTTTATATTTTACATTTGAGTCATTTAGCAGACGCTCTTATCCAGAGCGACTTACAGTAGTGAGTGCAGACATTTACTACCTGAGTGGTGGTGAGTAGACAGAAGGAGATGTTGAGTATGGTGTACATGGTCTGGTTCTGTGTAATGAGCAACAGATAGCCCAGGATCCAGGAGAGACCGAGCAACACAGCCAGAGAAAAGCTACTGAGGAACTTCTTCTTCATTGATGTGTGTCTTGTACTGGGAAACATAACCAACATGCTTAGATTGCTGTCATAGACTGCTGTAATACTGTGGTATAAGAACTGTATGCTTCCAATGACTGAGAGGAATAGAGAATGGTGCTCATTACTAATGACTGAGAGGGTTAGAGAATGGTGCTCATTACTAATGACTGAGAGGGTTAGAGAATGGTGCTCATTACTAATGACTGAGAAGGTTAGAGAATGGTGCTCATTACTAATGACTGAGAGGGTTAGAGAATGGTGCTCATTACTAATGACTGAGAGGGTTAGAGAATGGTGCTCATTACTAATGACTGAGAGGGTTAGAGAATGGTGCTCATTACTAATGACTGAGAGGGTTAGAGAATGGTGCTCATTACTAATGACTGAGAGGGTTAGAGAATGGTGCTCATTACTAATGACTGAGAGGGTTAGAGAATGGTGCTCATTACCAATGACTGAGAGGGTTAGAGAATGGTGCTCATTACCAATGACTGAGAGGGTTAGAGAATGGTGCTCATTACTAATGACTGAGAGGGTTAGAGAATGGTGCTCATTACCAATGACTGAGAGGGTTAGAGAATGGTGCTCATTACTAATGACTGAGAGGGTTAGAGAATGGTGCTCACTACTAATGACTGAGAGGGTTAGAGAATGGTGCTCATTACTAATGACTGAGAGGGTTAGAGAATGGTGCTCATTACTAATGACTGAGGGGGTTAGAGAATGGTGCTCATTACTAATGACTGAGGGGGTTAGAGAATGGTGCTCATTACTAATGACTGAGAGGGTTAGAGAATGGTGCTCATTACTAATGACTGAGAGGGTTAGAGAATGGTGCTCATTACTAATGACTGAGAGGGTTAGAGAATGGTGCTCATTACTAATGACTGAGAGGGTTAGAGAATGGTGCTCATTACTAATGACTGAGAGGGTTAGAGAATGGTGCTCATTACTAATGACTGAGAGGGTTAGAGAATGGTGCTCATTACTAATGACTGAGAGGGTTAGAGAATGGTGCTCATTACTAATGACTGAGAGGGTTAGAGAATGGTGCTCATTACTAAAATTGGCAGCTTGAAGTCAGGGTCCCATTTGGATGGAGGGCAGCAAGCCAGCAACTGAGAGGTCACATGAATGAGTTAGAGACTGGGACTTTGTGACAGACAAAACAGGACGCCAGTGATTTGAATAACGTGGTATGAAGTAAACATGGTGGGTGGCATAAGTAAACAAGAAACCTTTCAACTTAATGGATCATTCTTTTTGTTTTGTTCAACTTTTTAAATTGCTCGTTGACATCGTTAAAAGCATGCAATACGAACATTGATAGGGGAAAACTTTTACAGTATTTAGTTATAACATTTCATACAGCAATTGCCCCACATTGATATTGATAGTACAGTACAATACAGTACAGTTCACCTGAGAGATATCCATCACCTCCAGCTCGTGGCTTCAGCCAATCAGACTGTCCCCAGGCACCCCACACTCTGCCCATGCATTTACAAACCAGTAAATATGTCGAGAATATGACTCACAATTCCTCCTGCCTGTAACCCAGTGGATCAGTCCGTCTGTAATGAATTCCTACGGTGAGGGTCACCACCTGTAACCCAGTGGATCAGCCCCTCTGTAATGAATTCCTAAGGTGAGGGTCACCACCTGTAACCCAGTGGATCAGCCCCTCTGTAATGAATTCCTACGGTGAGGGTCACCACCTGTAACCCAGTGGATCAGCCCCTCTGTAATGAATTCCTAAGGTGAGGGTCACCACCTGTAACCCAGTGGATCAGCACCTCTGTAATGAATTCCTAAGGTGAGGGTCACCACCTGTAACACAGTGGATCAGCCCCTCTGTAACTAATTCCTAAGGTGAGGGCCACCACCTGTAACACAGTGGATCAGCCCCTCTGTAACTAATTCCTAAGGTGAGGGCCACCACCTGTAACCCAGTGGATCAGCCCCTCTGTAATGAATTCCTAAGGTGAGGGTCACCACCTGTAACCCAGTGGATCAGCCCCTCTGTAATGAATTCCTAAGGTGAGGGTCACCACCTGTAACCCAGTGGATCAGCCCCTCTGTAATGAATTCCTAAGGTGAGGGTCACCACCTGTAACCCAGTGGATCAGCCCCTCTGTAACTAATTCCTAAGGTGAGGGCCACCACCTGTAACCCAGTGGATCAGCCCCTCTGTAACTAATTCCTAAGGTGAGGGCCACCACCTGTAACCCAGTGGATCAGCCCCTCTGTAATGAATTCCTACGGTGAGGGTCACCACCTGTAACCCAGTGGATCAGCCCCTCTGTAATGAATTCCTAAGGTGAGGGCCACCACCTGTAACCCAGTGGATCAGCCCCTCTGTAACTAATTCCTAAGGTGAGGGTCACCACCTGTAACCCAGTGGATCAGCCCCTCTGTAATGAATTCCTAAGGTGAGGGTCACCACCTGTAACCCAGTGGATCAGCCCCTCTGTAATGAATTCCTAAGGTGAGGGCAACCACCTGTAGCCCAGTGGATCAGCCCCTCTGTAATGAATTCCTAAGGTGAGGGTCACCACCTGTAACCCAGTGGATCAGCCCCTCTGTAATGAATTCCTAAGGTGAGGGTCACCACCTGTAACCCAGTGGATCAGCCCCTCTGTTATGAATTCCTAAGGTGAGGGCCACCACCTGTAACCCAGTGGATCAGCCCCTCTGTAATGAATTCCTAAGGTGAGGGTCACCACCTGTAACCCAGTGGATCAGCCCCTCTGTAATGAATTCCTAAGGTGAGTGCCACCACCTGTAACCCAGTGGATCAGCCCCTCTGTAATGAATTCCTACGGTGAGGGCCACCACCTGTAACCCAGTGGATCAGCCCCTCTGTAATGAATTCCTACGGTGAGGGCCACCACCTGTAACCCAGTGGATCAGCCCCTCTGTAATGAATTCCTAAGGTGAGGGCAACCACCTGTAGCCCAGTGGATCAGCCCCTCTGTAATGAATTCCTAAGGTGAGGGTCACCACCTGTAACCCAGTGGATCAGCCCCTCTGTAATGAATTCCTAAGGTGAGGGTCACCACCTGTAACCCAGTGGATCAGCCCCTCTGTAATGAATTCCTAAGGTGAGGGTCACCACCTGTAACTCAGTGGATCAGCCCCTCTGTAATGAATTCCTAAGGTGAGGGTCACCACCTGTAACCCAGTGGATCAGCCCCTCTGTAATGAATTCCTAAGGTGAGGGTCACCACCTGTAATCCAGTTGATCAGCCCCTCTGTAATGAATTCCTAAGGTGAGGGTCACCACCTGTAACCCAGTGGATCAGCCCCTCTGTAATGAATTCCTAAGGTGAGGGTCACCACCTGTAACCCAGTGGATCAGCCCCTCTGTAATGAATTCCTACGGTGAGGGTCACCACCTGTAACCCAGTGGATCAGCCCCTCTGTAATGAATTCCTACGGTGAGGGTCACCACCTGTAACCCAGTGGATCAGCCCCTCTGTAATGAATTCCTACGGTGAGTGTCACCACCTGTAACCCAGTGGATCAGCCCCTCTGTAATGTATTCCTAAGGTGAGGGTCACCACCTGTAACCCAGTGGATCAGCCCCTCTGTAATGAATTCCTAAGGTGAGGGTCACCACCTGTAACCCAGTGGATCAGCCCCTCTGTAATGAATTCCTACGGTGAGGGTCACCACCTGTAACCTAGTGGATCAGCCCCTCTGTAATGAATTCCTAAGGTGAGGGTCACCACCTGTAACCCAGTGGATCAGCCCCTCTGTAATGAATTCCTACGGTGAGGGTCACCACCTGTAGCCCAGTGGATCAGCCCCTCTGTAATGAATTCCTAAGGTGAGGGTCACCACCTGTAACCCAGTGGATCAGCCCCTCTGTAATGAATTCCTAAGGTGAGGGTCACCACCTGTAACCCAGTGGATCAGCCCCTCTGTAATGAATTCCTACGGTGAGGGTCACCACCTGTAACCCAGTGGATCAGCCCCTCTGTAATGAATTCCTAAGGTGAGGGTCACCACCTGTAACCCAGTGGATCAGCCCCTCTGTAATGAATTCCTAAGGTGAGGGTCACCACCTGTAACCCAGTGGATCAGCCCCTCTGTAACTAATTCCTAAGGTTAGGGCCACCACCTGTAACCCAGTGGATCAGCCCCTCTGTAACTAATTCCTAAGGTGAGGGCCACCACCTGTAACCCAGTGGATCAGCCCCTCTGTAATGAATTCCTAAGGTGAGGGCTACCACCTGTAGCCCAGTGGATCAGCCCCTCTGTAATGAATTCCTAAGGTGAGGGTCACCACCTGTAACCCAGTGGATCAGCCCCTCTGTAATGAATTCCTAAGGTGAGGGTCACCACCTGTAACCCAGTGGATCAGCCCCTCTGTAATGAATTCCTAAGGTGAGGGCCACCACCTGTAACCCAGTGGATCAGCCCCTCTGTAATGAATTCCTAAGGTGAGGGTCACCACCTGTCATCCAGTGGATCAGCCCCTCTGTAATGAATTCCTAAGGTGAGGGTCACCACCTGTAACCCATTGGATCAGCCCCTCTGTAATGAATTCCTAAGGTGAGGGTCACCACCTGTAGCCCAGTGGATCAGCCCCTCTGTAATGAATTCCTAAGGTGAGGGTCACCACCTGTAACCCAGTGGATCAGCCCCTCTGTAATGAATTCCTAAGGTGAGGGTCACCACCTGTAACCCAGTTGATCAGCCCCTCTGTAATGAATTCCTAAGGTGAGGGTCACCACCTGTAACCCAGTGGATCAGCCCCTCTGTAATGAATTCCTAAGGTGAGGGTCACCACCTGTAACCCAGTGGATCAGCCCCTCTGTAATGAATTCCTAAGGTGAGGGTCACCACCTGTAACCCAGTGGATCAGCCCCTCTGTAATGAATTCCTAAGGTGAGGGTCACCACCTGTAACCCAGTGGATCAGCCCCTCTGTAATGAATTCCTACGGTGAGGGTCACCACCTGTAACCCAGTGGATCAGCCCCTCTGTAATGAATTCCTACGGTGAGGGTCACCACCTGTAACCCAGTGGATCAGCCCCTCTGTAATGAATTCCTACGGTGAGGGTCACCACCTGTAACCCAGTGGATCAGCCCCTCTGTAATGAATTCCTACGGTGAGGGTCACCACCTGTAACCCAGTGGATCAGCCCCTCTGTAATGAATTCCTAAGGTGAGGGTCACCACCTGTAACCCAGTGGATCAGCCCCTCTGTAATGAATTCCTACGGTGAGGGTCACCACCTGTAGCCCAGTAGCTCAGCCCCTCTGTAATGAATTCCTAAGGTGAGTGTCACCACCTGTAACCCAGTGGATCAGCCACTCTGTAATGAATTCCTACGGTGAGGGTCACCACCTGTAACCCAGTGGATCAGCCCCTCTGTAATATATTCCTACGGTGAGGGTCACCACCTGTAACCCAGTGGATCAGCCCCTCTGTAATGAATTCCTAAGGTGAGTGTCACCACCTGTAACCCAGTGGATCAGCCCCTCTGTAATATATTCCTACGGTTAGGGTCACCACCTGTAATCCAGTGGATCAGCCCCTCTGTAATGAATTCCTAAGGTGAGGGTCACCACCTGTAACCCAGTGGATCAGCCCCTCTGTAATGAATTCCTAAGGTGAGGGTCACCACCTGTAACCCAGTGGATCAGCCCCTCTGTAATGTATTCCTATGGTTAGGGCCACCACAACCGCAGGCCGTGCTAAAGGACAGAGAGCGTTGTTGTTATTTCCTGGTAGATTTGCATGCAGCCAGGTACAGAGTATATATTACACATACATCCTCTAAAGACAGAACATCACTATACAAGAAGCTGTTAAGTTCTATTTTGGGATTATTAGGGCCTGAAAATGTCACCTAGCATTCGTTTTGGTTCAAGGAGCCCAGGGCTAATGGCAGCCAAAGCTTCTGAAACAACTAAATACTGATGTTTCTCCATGCTGTCCTACTCCATCCGATGGCCACGGTATAGGCAGTGAAGTGTGACGGACTGGTGGCTGTTTCTGATCATCAGGAAGACGTGTGGCGTACAGCGTGTTCCAGGTGAACGTCCCCAGCAGGAAGTACTGCAGCAGGACCGCCACTGCAGTACAGGGCCCTCTGTCCCACTCTGTGTGTGTGTCGTACAGCAGGAAGTACTGCAGCAGGACCACCACTGCAGTACAGGGCCCTCTGTCCCACTCTGTGTGTGTGTCGTACAGCAGGAAGTACTGCAGCAGGACCACCACTGCAGTACAGGGCCCTCTGTCCCACTCTGTGTGTGTGTCGTACAGCAGGAAGTACTGCAGCAGGACCACCACTGCAGTACAGGGCCCTCTGTCCCACTCTGTGTGTGTGTCGTACAGCAGGAAGTACTGCAGCAGGACCACCACTGCAGTACAGGGCCCTCTGTCCCACTCTGTGTGTGTCAGACAGCAGGAAGTACTGCAGCAGGACCACCACTGCAGTACAGGGCCCTCTGTCCCGCTCTGTGTGTGTGTCGTACAGCAGGAAGTACTGCAGCAGGACCGCCACTGCAGTACAGGGCCCTCTGTCCCACTCTGTGTGTGTCGTACAGCAGGAAGTACTGCAGCAGGACCACCACTGCAGTACAGGGCCCTCTGTCCCACTCTGTGTGTGTCAGACAGGAGGAGAACGTTGTCCTCCTGTATTTCAGGTTTCTGTTTATGAGGGTTGTCCACTCCCAACATGAAGAGGAGGGTGAAGACCAGGAGACAGATGCTCACTAAGGGGACCGTTGGGATGGTTTTGTGTGATTTCCTGGGGATAAGTAATAGACAACACTATGTTAGGGAAAGTAGAAGAGGAGCTATGGATGTGTTGGTTCATTAATAGTGGGTTTCATAATGGTTTCACCTGTCAAGTCCTGTTGGATCAGACAAAGGGACTCTTTACTCTATTGAGAAGCACCCAATATGTTGAATTGGTTCTGGAACCCTGTATGTTCTGACCTGGTCTCCATCTGGAATGTTATTGTATATTATGAATTGGTTCTGGAACCCTGTATGTTCTGACCTGGTCTCTATCTGGAATGTTATTGTATATTATGAATTGGTTCTGGAACCCTGTATGTTCTGATCTGGTCACCATCTGGAATGTTATTGTATATTATGAATTGGTTCTGGAACCCTGTATGTTCTGACCTGGTCTCCATCTGGAATGTTATTGTATATTATGAATTGGTTCTGGAACCCTGTATGTTCTGACCTGGTTCTCCATCTGGAATGTTATTGTATATTATGAATTGGTTCTGGAACCCTGTATGTTCTGACCTGGTCTCCATCTGGAATGTTATTGTACATTATGAATTGGTTCTGGAACTCTGTATGTTCTGACCTGGTCTCCATCTGGAATGTTATTGTATATTATGAAATGGTTCTGGAACCCTGTATGTTCTGACCTGGTCTCCATCTGGAATGTTATTGTATATTATGAATTGGTTCTGGAACCCTGTATGTTCTGACCTGGTCTCCATCTGGAATGTTATTGTATATTATGAATTGGTTCTGGAACCCTGTATGTTCTGACCTGGTCTCCATCTGGAATGTTATTGTATATTATGAATTGGTTCTGGAACCCTGTATGTTCTGACCTGGTCTCCATCTGGAATGTTATTGTATATTATGAATTGGTTCTGGAACCCTGTATGTTCTGACCTGGTCTCCATCTGGAATGTTATTGTATATTATGAATTGGTTCTGGAACCCTGTACGTTCTGACCTGGTCTCCATCTGGAATGTTATTGTATATTATGAATTGGTTCTGGAACCCTGTATGTTCTGACCTGGTCTCCATCTGGAATGTTATTGTATATTATGAATTGGTTCTGGAACCCTGTATGTTCTGACCTGGTCTCCATTTGGAATGTTATTGTATATTATGAATTGGTTCTGGAACCCTGTATGTTCTGACCTGGTCTCCATCTGGAATGTTATTGTATATTATGAATTGGTTCTGGAACCCTGTATGTTCTGACCTGGTCTCCATCTGGAATGTTATTGTATATTATGAATTGGTTCTGGAACCCTGTATGTTCTGACCTGGTCTCTATCTGGAATGTTATTGTATATTATGAATTGGTAATGGAACCCTGTATGTTCTGACCTGGTATCCATCTGGAATGTTATTGTATATAATGAATTGGTTCTGGAACCCTGTATGTTCTGACCTGGTCTCCATCTGGAATGTTATTGTATATTATGAATTGGTTCTGGATCCCTGTATGTTCTGACCTGGTCTCCATCTGGAATGTTATTGTATATTATGAATTGGTTCTGGAACCCTGTATGTTCTGACCTGGTCTCCATCTGGAATGTTATTGTATATTATGAATTGGTTCTGGAACCCTGTATGTTCTGACCTGGTCTCCATCTGGAATGTTATTGTATATTATGAATTGGTTCTGGAACCCTGTATGTTCTGACCTGGTCTCCATCTGGAATGTTATTGTATATTATGAATTGGTTCTGGAACCATGTATGTTCTGACCTGGTCTCCATCTGGAATGTTATTGGATGTCATAAGGTGAATGCACCAATTTGTAAGTCGCTCTGGATAAGAGCGTCTGCTAAATGACTTAAATGTAAATGTTATTGTATATTATGAATTGGTTCTGGAACCCTGTATGTTCTGACCTGGTCTCCATCTGGAATGTTATTGTATATTATGAATTGGTTCTGGAACCCTGTATGTTCTGACCTGGTCTCCATCTGGAATGTTATTGTATATTATGAATTGGTTCTGGAACCCTGTATGTTCTCACCTGGTCTCCATCTGGAATGTTATTGTATATTGTGAATGGGTTCTGGAACCCTGTATGTTCTGACCTGGTCTCCATCTGGAATGTTATTGTATATTATGAATTGGTTCTGGAACCCTGTATGTTCTGACCTGGTCTCCATCTGGAATGTTATTGTATATTATGAATTGGTTCTGGAACCATGTATGTTCTGTCCTGGTCTCCATCTGGAATGTTATTGTTAAACTCAACCCTCTGATGGACATGGAACATCCCAGTATGCTGATCCAGTTAAGAGCTTCATCGTATTTAAAATCCCTCCTGAAAGACTGTAGAAAGAAAATGAATAAATACATTTCAACAGTGAGTTTCTGTGACAGTCATACTGTATAAAGTCATCAACCTCATGTGTCTGGATATGCTGTCTTAAAACATAGGTCAGTGGGTCCCAAACTAGGGGTTGTGACCCCATGTGGAGTCGCCTGATATGACAATGGGATCATAGGACAATTTCCCAAATCCTACAAAAAAAAAATATATATTATAATAATACAAATTTGTATAAAATGTTATAATATTGTCATTGTCTCTCAAAATCATTGTAAAGTGGTTAACCTTAAAAATCTAAAACATAAAATTCATAAAAACATAAAATGAACTATAATTCTTCACGTTTTTTTTGCTGACATCTTTTTTGTTGCCCGTGCTACAATCAGTCTGCTAATACAGTACTAGCAAACGCCCAATACACTACTTTTGAGAAAATATTTATTTATATTATTTTGTGATTCAGATTTTTCAGGGTGGCTGCAGTACCCTCATCACCCTACTTCCCACTGCTATTCTCAGCACCCTACTTCCCACTGCTATTCTCAGTACCCTACTTCCCACTGCTATTCTCATCACCCTACTTCCCACTGCTATTCTCAGGACCCTACTTACCACTGCTATTCTCATCACCCTACTTCCCACTGCTATTCTCATCACCCTACTTCCCACTGCTATTCTCATCACCCTACTTCCCACTGCTATTCTCATCACCCTACTTCCCACTGCTATTCTCAGCACCCTACTTCCCACTGCTATTCTCAGCTCCCTACTTCCCACTGCTATTCTCATCACCCTACTTCCCACTGCTATTCTCATCACCCTACTTCCCACTGCTATTCTCAGTACCCTACTTCACACTGCTATTCTCATCACCCTACTTCCCACTGCTATTCTCAGTACCCTACTTCCCACTGCTATTCTCATCACCCTACTTCCCACTTCTATTCTCATCACCCTACTTCCCACTGCTATTCTCAGCACCCTACTTCCCACTGCTATTCTCATCACCCTACTTCCCACTGCTATTCTCATCACCCTACTTCCCACTGCTATTCTCAGTACCCTACTTCCCACTGCTATTCTCAGTACCCTACTTCCCACTGCTATTCTCATCACCCTACTTCCCACTGCTATTCTCATCACCCTACTTCCCACTGCTATTCTCAGCACCCTACTTCCCACTGCTATTCTCATCACCCTACTTCCGACTGCTATTCTCAGCAACCTACTTCCCACTGCTATTCTCAGCACCCTACTTCCCACTGCTATTCTCATCACCCTACTTCCCACTGCTATTCTCAGTACCCTACTTCCCACTGCTATTCTCAGTACCCTACTTCCCACTGCTATTCTCATCACCCTACTTCCCACTGCTATTCTCAGTACCCTACTTCCCACTGCTATTCTCAGTACCCTACTTCCCACTGCTATTCTCATCACCCTACTTCCCACTGCTATTCTCATCACCCTACTTCCCACTGCTATTCTCAGCACCCTACTTCCCACTGCTATTCTCATCACCCTACTTCCCACTGCTATTCTCATCACCCTACTTCCCACTGCTATTCTCAGCACCCTACTTCCCACTGCTATTCTCATCACCCTACTTCCCACTGCTATTCTCATCACCCTACTTCCCACTGCTATTCTCATCACCCTACTTCCCACTGCTATTCTCAGTACCCTACTTCCCACTGCTTTTCTCATCACCCTACTTCCCACTGCTATTCTCAGCACCCTACTTCCCACTGCTATTCTCATCACCCTACTTCCCACTGCTATTCTCATCACCCTACTTCCCACTGCTATTCTCAGCACCCTACTTCCCACTGCTATTCTCAGCACCCTACTTCCCACTGCTATTCTCATCACCCTACTTCCCACTGCTATTCTCAGTACCCTACTTCACACTGCTATTCTCATCACCCTACTTCCCACTGCTATTCTCAGTACCCTACTTCCCACTGTTATTCTCAGTACCCTACTTCCCACTGCTATTCTCAGTACCCTACTTCCCACTGCTATTCTCAGCACCCTACTTCCCACTGCTATTCTCAGCACCCTACTTCCCACTGCTATTCTCAGTACCCTACTTCCCACTGCTATTCTCATCACCCTACTTCCCACTGCTATTCTCATCACCCTACTTCCCACTGCTATTCTCAGTACCCTACTTCCCACTGCTATTCTCATCACCCTACTTCCCACTGCTATTCTCAGTACCCTACTTCCCACTGCTATTCTCAGTACCCTACTTCCCACTGCTATTCTCATCACCCTACTTCCCACTGCTATTCTCAGTACCCTACTTCCCACTGCTATTCTCAGTACCCTACTTCCCACTGCTATTCTCAGCACCCTACTTCCCACTGCTATTCTCAGCACCCTACTTCCCACTGCTATTCTCATCACCCTACTTCCCACTGCTATTCTCAGCACCCTACTTCCCACTGCTATTCTCAGTACCCTACTTCCCACTGCTATTCTCATCACCCTACTTCCCACTGCTATTCTCAGCACCCTACTTCCCACTGCTATTCTCATCACCCTACTTCCCACTGCTATTCTCATCACCCTACTTCCCACTGCTATTCTCATCACCCTACTTCCCACTGCTATTCTCAGCATCCTACTTCCCACTGCTATTCTCAGTACCCTACTTCCCACTGCTATTCTCATCACCCTACTTCCCACTGCTATTCTCATCACCCTACTTCCCACTACTATTCTCAGCACCCTACTTCCCACTGCTATTCTCAGTACCCTACTTCCCACTGCTATTCTCATCACCCTACTTCCCACTGCTATTCTCATCACCCTACTTCCCACTACTATTCTCAGCACCCTACTTCCCACTGCTATTCTCAGTACCCTACTTCCCACTGCTATTCTCATCACCCTACTTCCCACTGCTATTCTCATCACCCTACTTCCCACTGCTATTCTCATCACCCTACTTCCCACTGCTATTCTCAGTACCCTACTTCCCACTGCTATTCTCAGCACCCTACTTCCCACTGCTATTCTCAGCACCCTACTTCCCACTGCTATTCTCAACACCCTACTTCCCACTGCTATTCTCATCACCCTACTTCCCACTGCTATTCTCAGTACCCTACTTCCCACTGCTATTCTCAGCACCCTACTTCCCACTGCTATTCTCATCACCCTACTTCCCACTGCTATTCTCAGCTCCCTACTTCCCACTGCTATTCTCATCACCCTACTTCCCACTGCTATTCTCATCACCCTACTTCCCACTACTATTCTCAGCACCCTACTTCCCACTGCTATTCTCAGTACCCTACTTCCCACTGCTATTCTCATCACCCTACTTCCCACTGCTATTCTCATCACCCTACTTCCCACTGCTATTCTCATCACCCTACTTCCCACTGCTATTCTCATCACCCTACTTCCCACTGCTATTCTCAGCACCCTACTTCCCACTGCTATTCTCAGCACCCTACTTCCCACTGCTATTCTCAGCTCCCTACTTCCCACTGCTATTCTCAGCACCCTACTTCCCACTGCTATTCTCAGCACCCTACTTCCCACTGCTATTCTCAGCACCCTACTTCCCACTGCTATTCTCAGCACCCTACTTCCCACTGCTATTCTCATCACCCTACTTCCCACTGCTATTCTCATCACCCTACTTCCCACTGCTATTCTCATCACCCTACTTCCCACTGCTATTCTCAGTACCCTACTTCCCACTGCTATTCTCATCACCCTACTTCCCACTGCTATTCTCAGTACCCTACTTCCCACTGCTATTCTCATCACCCTACTTCCCACTGCTATTCTCATCACCCTACTTCCCACTGCTATTCTCATCACCCTACTTCCCACTGCTATTCTCATCACCCTACTTCCCACTGCTATTCTCAGTACCCTACTTCCCACTGCTATTCTCAGCACCCTACTTCCCACTGCTATTCTCATCACCCTACTTCCCACTGCTATTCTCAGTACCCTACTTCCCACTGCTATTCTCAGCTCCCTACTTCCCACTGCTATTCTCATCACCCTACTTCCCACTGCTATTCTCAGTACCCTACTTCACACTGCTATTCTCAGTACCCTACTTCCCACTGCTATTCTCATCACCCTACTTCCCACTGCTATTCTCATCACTCTACTTCCCACTGCTATTCTCAGCACCCTACTTCCCACTGCTATTCTCATCACCCTACTTCCCACTGCTATTCTCATCACCCTACTTCCCACTGCTATTCTCATCACCCTACTTCCCACTGCTATTCTCATCACCCTACTTCCCACTGCTATTCTCAGCACCCTACTTCCCACTGCTATTCTTATATCTTTCAGTCTAATATGGCTATTTACTTACTTTTCTAGCTCTTCATCAGAAGCTTTTTGAAGTAGTTAGGAGACCTAACTGTCCTCTCCAAGTTTAGCTGGAATTTAGGCTAAAAGGATTATAGACATATTTGTTGATGATAGGCCTCGTCTTGCGCTGCGCAGAATATCAGATCTCAACAACGGTTGGAGAAGTGTTTAACATCCCCTTGGCTTAGGCTGCCACATCCTTATGATATGGAGGTATATTTCATCATCAGCGCAACGTGACCGCAAGACACGGGTAGGAATGTCTGACAAAACACTGGACAAATGTACTGGACAAAACAATGTTTTTTTCTAAATGACTGGTGTTTGAATTTGCTGATGAAATGCGGGACGTGGTAGTTTGGTTGTGGGACAAAGGGCCAATCTGGGACACGTGGTCACCCTATTCCCAGGTGAACGGCTAAGTCCACTACGGTATGAAACCACACACTACTGCAGAGATATTACCTCCACAATAGATATGGTGAAAACAAGGTGTGGTGAAGCAGAGGCACAGAAACTCACATCAATACCTTGGACAGATAACACTGTGAAACTAAGAGTTGATACTACAGCTAGCAGATAACACTGTGAAACTAAGAGTTGATACCACAGCTACCAGATAACACTGGGAAACTAAGAGTTGATTCTACAGCTAGCAGATAACACTGTGAAACTAAGAGTTGATACTACAGGTAGCAGATAACACTGTGAAACTAAGTGTTGATTCTACAGCTAGCAGATAACACTGAAACTAAGAGTTGATTCTACAGCTAGCAGATAACACTGTGAAACTAAGAGTTGATTCTACAGCTAGCAGATAACACTGTGAAACTAAGAGTTGATTCTACAGCTAGCAGATAACACTGTGAAACTAAGAGTTGATACCACAGCTAGCAGATAACACTGTGAAACTAAGAGTTGATACTACAGCTAGCAGATAACACTGTGAAACTAAAAGTTGATTCTTCAGCTAGCAGATAACACTGTGAAACTAAGAGTTGATACTACAGCTAGCAGATAACACTGTGAAACTAAGAGTTGATACCACAGCTAGCAGATAACACTGTGAAACTAAGAGTTGATACTACAGCTAGCAGATAACACTGTGAAACTAAGTGTTGATACTACAGCTAGCAGATAACACTGTGAAACTAAAAGTTGATTCTACAGCTAGCAGATAACACTGTGAAACTAAGAGTTGATACTACAGCTAGCAGATAACACTGGGAAACTAAGAGTTGATTCTACAGCTAGCAGATAACACTGTGAAACTAAAAGTTGATTCTTCAGCTAGCAGATAACACTGTGAAACTAAGAGTTGATACTACAGCTAGCAGATAACACTGTGAAACTAAGAGTTGATACTACAGCTAGCAGATAACACTGTGAAACTAAGAGTTGATTCTACAGCTAGCAGATAACACTGTGAAACTAAGAGTTGATTCTACAGCTAGCAGATAACACTGTGAAACTAAGAGTTGATTCTACAGCTAGCAGATAACACTGTGAAACTAAGAGTTGATACCACAGCTATCAATCAATAGGAAACTAACTGAACCACTCAAAACCTCCCCAGCTTTCCAAATGGAAGTTAGTTGTGAGGGCCGAGATGCCCATTCATTTACTTTTGTTGGCTACATGTCGGGGGATGCTATTCACAAGGACATAGTGTTCTGTCTGATGATTCTCCAGCATGAAACTGCACAGAGGATGCCATCCGATCTCATGGAAACTGTTTTTCATCAATATAGCCATGCAGCGCTGGAAAAAAACTAAACAGACTTTGTTGACTTTCTGTGTAATGAAAATATAATGTGTCTCCTTGCCTAGGTAAATGGCGGCAGGTAGCCTAGTAGTTAGAGCGTTGGGCCATTAAACGAAAGGTCGCTGGTTCGAATACCTGAGCTGACAAGGTGAAAAAACCTGTGGATGTGTCCTTGAGCAAGGCACTTCACCTTAATGTGCTCCAGGGGCTGACCCTGTAGGTAGGCTGTCATTGTACATAATAATTTGTTCTAAACCTCTTAGTGAATAGGGGGCACTGTTTTCACTTTGGGAAAAAATCGTGCCCAAATTTAACGGCCTCGTACTCTGTTCTAGATCATACGATATGCATATTATTATTACTATTGGATAGAAAACACTCTGAAGTTTCTACTGCCTGTTGACATCTAGTGGAAGGCGTATGAAGTGCATACAGATCCATAAATATAAGGCAATTGAATAGGCAAGCCCTGACACAGAGCCCCATTTTCAGAATTTTCACTTCCTGTTTGGAAGTTTGCTGCCAAATGAGTTCTGTTTTACTATTTGTGACGGTGGCTGCAATGTAAAACTACGATTTATACCTATAAATATGCACATTTTCGAACAAAACATAAATGTATTGTATAACATGATGTTATAAGACTGTCATCTGATGAAGTTGTTCAAAGGTGAGTGATTAATTTTATCTCTATTTGTAGGTTTTGTGAAAGCTATGTTGGCGGTGAAAACATGGCGTTGTGTGTTTGGCTATTGTGGTGAGCTAACATAAATATATATTGTGTTTTCGCTGTAAAACATTTTAAAAATCGGACATGTTGGCTGGATTCACAAGATGTTTATCTTTCATTTGCTGTATTGGACTTGTTAATGTGTGGAAGTTAAATATTTCTAAATTTCGCGGAATGTTGTGGGTGTTCCGCTAGCGGAACCACGGGGCGAGAAAGGTTAACTGACTTGCCTAGTTAAATAAAGGTTATATTTAAAAAACGAACAAAAAGTAATGACATATTTGGGAACCTGAAAAAACTGAACGCAAGCATGGAGGGGAAATACAAAAACATTCTACAGATGAGTGACCGATTCAGCAGAAAGACTTCTTTGTGATCCTGCCTCAGTTGACATGCCGGTAAGTGAAATGGAAAACTGATGGAGCCATCACATGACCTAATGCTGCAGATAACGCATTTTGGTTCCTGACTCAAAGGGATTACTCTGCAGTCTCCCTCTGAGCATTACAACTCATCCTTTGCCAGCTCATATCTGTGTGAGGCTTTTGTTTAGTGCACTCGTTTGCATTGAAACCAAATAATGATACAGGTTGGAGATGACAGCCGAGATAAGGTGCACACTGTCAACCACAACCCTCTGACTTTGAGAACCGCCGACGCGTCATGTCTCTTATCTCACCATCTCATTAGTGGTGGTGAGGTAAGGGATATTATGTCAGACTGTCATAGCCCCACATTAACAGTATGTGATGGTGAGTTGAGAAGACAATCAGAAATACTGTTAGAATGTTTTGCAACTGACTACCATAGCCCCAAATAAAAGAGGAAACATTGGCTCTTAAATAAATTTTTAAAATCACATGGGTCACGATTTTCAGATATTAAAATGGGGTCGTGGGTCAAAAAGCCATAGGTCAAAATGTGGTCAGTAAAAGGGAGATGAAAGCAGCTCACCATAAGCACAGCGAAGTTAGTGGTGTGATTACAGAAACATCGCAGGCCGTCTGCTGAGTTGTTGACTTTGTAGCAGCCAGTCTATCAATGTTCTACCACCTACACATGCAAAGTTATAGATGGAGGCCTTGGGGACAGCCTGAGAAGAGAAAAAAAAAACAGTGCCTTCTTGTTCACTGATTAGAATATGCTTCCTTGTTCACTGAATAGAATATGCTTCCTTGTTCACTGATCAGAATATGCTTCCTTGTTCCTAATGGTGGATAGCGTGTCAACCTCATTCCATGGAGGGCCTAGTGTCTGCTGGTTTTGTGGTTTTCCTTTCAACTAAGACCTAGACAATCAGATGAGGGGAGTTCCTTACTTAATTATCAATCACGTTCAAGGGAGGAACGAAGGTCCACAGCCGCTTGGCCCTCCGTGGAATGATGTTGACACATGACCTACAGTGCTTTCAGTAATTATTCAGACTCCCTGACTTTTTCCACATTTTGTTACGTAACAGCCTTATTCTAACATTCAGCAATCTACACGCAATACCTCAATGACATCACAATACCCCATAACGACATCACAATACCCCATAACGACAAAGCAAAATCTTTTTTTTTTAAACATTTTTGCAAATGCATAAAAATAATAAACAGAAATACCTTATTTACATGACTATTCAGACCCTTTGCTATGAGACTTGAAATTGAGCTCAGTTGCATCCTGTTTCCATTTATCATCCTTGAGATGTTTCTACAACTGATTTGGATCCACCTGTGGTAAATTCAATTGATTGGACATGATTTGGAAAGGTACACACATGATTTGGAAAGGCACACACCTATCTTTATGAGGTCCCACAGTTGACAGTGCATGTCAGAACAAAAAACAAGCCATGAGGTCGAAGGAATTGTCTATAGAGTTCCAAGACAGGATTGTGTTGCGGTACATTTCTGGGGAAGGGTACCAAAAAATTTTTGCAGCGTTGAAAGTCCCCACGAACACAGTGGCCTCCATCATTCTTAAATGGAAGAAGTTTGGAACCACCAAGACTCTTCCTATAGCTGGCCAGTCGGCCAAACTGAGCAAGGGAGGGGGGTGACCAAGAACCCCGATGGTCACTCTGACAGAGCGCCAGAGTTCCTCTGTGGAGATGGGAGAACATTCCAGAAGGACAACCATCACTGTAGCATTCCACCAATCAGGCCTTTATGGTAGAGTGGCCAGGCGGAAGCCACTCCTCAGTAAAAGGCACATGACAGCCAGCTTGGAGTTTGCCAAAAGGCACCTAAAGGACTCTAAGACCACGAGAAAACAAGATTCTCTGTTCTGATGTGTTGGATTTGACATTTTGAACATTGAGATATTAAAGACATGATAGATCAGAAGAAGAAGAAGAAGGAGGGGTTGAGGTCAGGAGGTCAGATCCCCTGAAGGGAGTAATAAAGGTTTCCTGTTCCTGTGGAACCAGAAGAAGGAGGGGTTGAGGTCAGGAGGTCAGATCCCCTGAAGGGAGTAATAAAGGTTTCCTGTTCCTGTGGAACCAGAAGAAGGAGGGGTTGAGGTCAGGAGGTCAGATCCCCTGAAGGGAGTAATAAAGGTTTCCTGTTCCTGTGGAACCATAAGATGTAAGGAATGGAGAGAAGGAGGCGTGTCTTAAGGGGGATATATATACCTGTGATGGGAGACATGTTGGCTGAATTACAGCTGTACAGAACCTTTGGGAAGAATTACACTTGGTTAAAGCTTCTCTAGTGTCTGTGAGTTGTTTACACTGAAAAATAAGAACCTAACAGTATGAATATTAGTTCAGAACCTAATGTTTTAGGGTCCATACACAGATCGGCTACATACTGTAGGTAATGTAGAAAATGCTTTAGCTAGCTAGATTCTTCACATCCACTGTTTCCCAGGTAGACAGCCCGGTTTGCTGGTTTTCTCAGGAGTCCCTATAACATTAAACAACACATATTACAATGTCATACTCACGTCATAATCCCAGCTAGCTAACTGGCAATGTTAGCTAGTCAGCTAACATGCTAAATAACAATTTTTGTAAATTAACCTTATGACAAAAAAATATGCACAATCATTTGTCTCTACATTAACTAACATATTCCTCTCAATTGTACATTTGTTGCTTGACTCGTTATGACGTTATAACTACTTACATTTGCTTCCCCCGTAATGTTTTGTCAGCCATCCTTGTTGAAGAAATTCACCAGGGACGGGTGGCTCACGTCAAATCCGTCATTGGAACCACTCGATATGATTGGTCATATGAAAACCTTGGGACCCAAATGCATAATGAGTGCTTTATCTCCCCCTTGTGGTGGTCTGGAGCAATGAAGCCGTGACGCTGGGTACCTCTAACTCCCCCTGGTGGTGGTCTGGAGCAATGATGCAGTGACGCTGGGTACCTCTAACTCCCCCTTGTGGTGGTCTGGAACAATGAAGCCGTGACGCTGGGTACCTCTAACTCCCCCTGGTGGTGGTCTGGAGCAATGATGCCGTGACGCTGGGTACCTCTAACTCCCCCTTGTGGTGGTCTTGAGCAATGAAGCCGTGACGCTGGGTACCTCTAACTCCCCCTGGTGGTGGTCTGGAGCAATGAAGCCGTGAAGCTGGGTACCTCTAACTCCCCCTTGTGGTGGTCTGGAACAATGAAGCCGTGACGCTGGGTACCTCTAACTCCCCCTGGTGGTGGTCTGGAGCAATGAAGCCGTGACGCTGGGTACCTCTAACTCCCCCTGGTGGTGGTCTGGAGTAATGAAGCCGTGATGCTGGGTACCTCTAACTCCCCCTGGTGGTGGTCTGGAGCAATGAAGCCGTGACGCTGGGTACCTCTAAGTCTCGGTGTGTAAACTCGCAACTTTTAAAGGAGAAACCACTGTACACAACCTACTCCACATTCAAAAAGTGTTAAGAAAGTTCTAGATTATGTTTTTTTAAACACAAAGAAAAAACCTTAAATGTCATAATTGGATAAGTCTCCACCCCCCTGAGTTAGGTCTCCAGCCTCTGAGTTAAGTCTCCACCCCCTGAGTGAAGTCTCCACCCCATGACTTAATACTTGGTGGAAGCAATTTGTAATAAGATTCTACCAACTTTGCTCTTTGAGCAACATATTCATGTATATTCATACTTTTTGTCAAAATTGCTCAAGCACTTTACATTTGATTGGGAATCATTGATGGACAGCAATATTCAAACCTCGGATTTTCAAGCAAATGTAAGTCAGGACTGAGACTAGACCACTCAGAATAAGTCAGGACTGAGACTAGACCACTCAGAATAAGTCAGGACTGAGACTAGACCACTCAGAATAAGTCAGGACTGAGACTAGACCACTCAGAATAAGTCAGGACTGAGACTAGACCACTCAGAATAAGTCAGGACTGAGACTAGACCACTCAGAAACACCCAACACCTCTTGAAAAGCCATTCTGGGGTCTTTAGCATTAACATCTGTGTAATTGTCAAGCTGAATAATAAAACTCTATCCCAGGGTTTTCAGAAGACTGAGGCGTTTCCTTTAACTTTCTACCTGGGCTTTTCTCATTAACATCTGTGAAATTGTCAAGCTGAATAATAAAACTCTATCCCAAGGTTTTCAGAAGACTGAGGCAAGATTTCCTTGAACTTTCTACCTGGGCTTTTCTCCATTCAGGTTTATTTTGATCTTGACAAACTCCCCAGCTGATGACAAGCATACCCATAACATGATGCTGCCACAACAATACTTACCATAAAGATTGAATAGCAGTGCTTAAAGATTTAATACATTTAATAAACACACTCTAAAAACTTACACGGCCGAACGGCAAAGAAAATAACATTAGTCAACTTGTTGTTACCATGTCCGTCCTTCCTGATTTGTAATGACTAGCACACTATATGACGTAATTACATAACACACCTCTATCATGGATTTGTTGTTGTGCTCAAGGAAGGGAAGCAAGGTCTTGGCGATAAGGCCATAAAGTATTTACTGAATTCCACTTGTCCATCTGTTCTTGTACTCTATGCTGGTCTACATTGACATTGATCTGTTGTTTTACTTTATGCTGGTCTACATTGACACAGATCTGTTGTTGTACTTTATGCTGGTCTACATTGACATAGATCTGTTGTTGTACTTTATGCTGGTCTACATTGACATAGATCTGTTGTTGTATTTTATGCTGGTCTACATTGACATAGATCTGTTGTTGTACTTTATGCTGGTCTACATTGACATAGATCTGTTGTTGTATTTTATGCTGGTCTACATTGACATAGATCTGTTGTTGTACTTTATGCTGGTCTACATTGACATAGATCTGTTGTTGTACTTTATGCTGGTCTACATTGACATAGATCTGTTGTTGTATTTTATGCTGGTCTACATTGACATAGATCTGTTGTTGTACTTTATGCTGGTCTACATTGACATAGATCTGTTGTTTTACTTTATGCTGGTCTACATTGACATAGATCTGTTGTTGTACATTATGCTGGTCTACATTGACATAGATCTGTTGTTGTACTTTATGCTGGTCTACATTGACATAGATCTGTTGTTGTACTTTATGCTGGTCTACATTGACATAGATCTGTTGTTGTACTTTATGCTGGTCTACATTGACATAGATCTGTTGTTGTACTTTATGCTGGTCTACATTGACATAGATCTGTTGTTTTACTTTATGCTGGTCTACATTGACATAGATCTGTTGTTGTACATTATGCTGGTCTACATTGACATGGATCTGTTGTTGTACTTTATGCTGGTCTACATTGACATAGATCTGTTGTTGTACTTTATGCTGGTCTACATTGACATAGATCTGTTGTTGTACTTTATGCTGGTCTACATTGACATGGATCTGTTGTTGTACTTAATGTTGGTCTACATTGACATAGATCTGTTGTTTTACTTTATACTGGTCTACATTGACATAGATCTGTTGTTGTACTTTATGCTGGTCTACATTGACATAGATCTGTTGTTGAACATTATGCTGGTCTACATTGACATAGATTTCACACAATCATATTTCTTACATACATTCTAATGCATCAAATGAAAGTTTGATTCATAAATCATGATGATGTCATATCACTTGGTACTAAAATATTATATTTCTTGGAACTTTTGAGAGAGAGAGAGAGAGAGAGAGAGAGAGAGAGAGAGAGAGAGAGAGAGAGAGAGAGAGAGAGAGAGAGAACCTGATATGTAAATGAGTTGAGCAAACAAAAGTAACTTTCTACGACCAAATGATCATTCAGACTCTGTTTCTACTGAGAGATACAAGGTAAGACGACGATTGTTATGTGTATTCATATAGTTGATGATATTGTTATGTGTATTAATATAGTTGATGATATTGTTATGTGTATTCATATAGTTGATGATATTGTTATGTGTATTAATATAGTTGATGATATTGTTATGTGTATTCATATAGTTGATGATATTGTTATGTGTATTCATATAGTTGATGATATTGTTATGTGTATTCATATAGTTGATGGTATTGTTATGTGTATTCATATAGTTGATGATATTGTTGGTGGACAGTGTTATAATAGTCCTACTCTTCTTAAAATGTTTTCGATATAAATTAGATACGTGGAGTGAATTCTTTCTGTGCCCATCTGTGTGCCCCAGGGTGATCGCTCCTACACTATCTAGAATCTTCTTTGGCTGTCCCCATAGGAGAACCCTTTGTAGAACCCCTTTTGGTACTAGGTAGAACCCTTTTTGGTTCCATACAGAACCCTTTCCACAGAGGGTTCTACCTGGAAGCCAGAAGGGTTCTACCTGGAACCCAAAATAATAACCAATGGGGACAGCCGGAGGACCCGTTTGGAACCCTTTATTCTAAGAGTGTACTGTATCATAGGTCTATAGACTTGTCTTCTCAAAACAGGCTTAAAACACAACAAGCAACAAACAAACATTTTCTCTTTCTAATCTACTGTTAATGCTTTTCACTCAGGAAGGTATGTTGTGTAAAAGAGAGACAAATAAATATCGTGGAAAGACTAACAGCAACTTACACTTCCTCAAAATAGGTTGTGTGTATTCATTAGTGCCCACCGTAGCAAAACGTTTGGCAACAGAAACCGTTTAGGTCACATTGTACAGCGTTTAGAGTAAACTGTTTATTTTTTATGCAACATTTTAAAACTGTTGGCTGTGGAGTAAACTAATGAATACAACCCAGGTTGTAGCCTACGACTCGGCTGTTGATACCTGCCTGATGCTGAAACCTGAACGTAGCCTGAGGGGTAAACTATGATGCAAGCTAGATATACTGGTTTTCTAAAGTTAGACAGCTTCAGTTAGCTTCACATTCCAGCTCAGGCCTCATCCATCAGAATATACAGAGCGCTAGTCATCAGGAAGGTGATCTCTCAGCACAACGGAAAATATCTCAATGACTTGACATGTTCTGGTTGTGAATTCAGGCTACAAGGTGAGAATCCTGCCAGGGATTATTGTAAAGTGTGTAAATAAATTAAATTTATGGTGTAATGTTAGTATAGTGAAGTAAAACACTCCTAACAGTAGATAAATTAAATGTATGGTGTAATGTTAGTATAGTGAAGTAAAACACTCCTAACAGTAGATAAATTAAATGTATGTTGTAATGTTAGTATAGTGAATGGAAGTAAAACACTCCTAACAGTAGATAAATTAAATGTATGGTGTAATGTTAGTATAGTGAAGTAAAACACTCCTAACAGTAGATAAATTAAATGTATGGTGTAATGTTAGTATAGTGAAGTAAAACACTCCTAACAGTAGATAAATTAAATGTATGGTGTAATGTTAGTATAGTGAAGTAAAACACTCCTAACAGTAGATCAATTAAATGTATGGTGTAATGTTAGTATAGTGAAGTAAAACACTCCTAACAGTAGATAAATTAAATGTATGGTGTAATGTTAGTATAGTGAAGTAAAACACTCCTAACAGTAGATAAATTAAATGTATGGTGTAATGTTAGTATAGTGAAGTGAAACACTCCTAACAGTAGATAAATTAAATGTATGGTGTAATGTTAGTATAGTGAATGGAAGTTAAACACTCCTAACAGTAGATCAATTAAATGTATGGTGTAATGTTAGTATTTCATATGATAATGTAATTGTACCATAGTTCCACTATAGTGTAGTGATCCTCTACATTTCATATGATAATGTAATTGTATCATAGTTCCACTATAGTGTAGTGATCCTCTACATTTCATATGATAATGTAATTTTATCATAGTTCCTCTATAGTGTAGTGATCCTCTTCATTTCATATGATAATGTAATTGTATCATAGATCCTCTACATTTCATATGATAATGTAATTGTATCATAGTTCCTCTATAGTGTAGTGATCCTCTACATTTCATATGATAATGTAATTGTATCATAGTTCCTCTATAGTGTAGTGATCCTCTACATTTCATATGATAATGTAATTGTATCATAGTTCCTCTATAGTGTAGTGATCCTCTACATTTCATATGATAATGTAATTGTATCATAGATCCTCTACATTTCATATGATAATGTAATTGTACCATAGTTCCACTATAGTGTAGTGATCCTCTACATTTCATATGATAATGTAATTGTATCATAGTTCCTCTATAGTGTAGTGATCCTCTACATTTCATATGATAATGTAATTGTATCATAGATCCTCTACATTTCATATGATAATGTAATTGTACCATAGTTCCACTATAGTGTAGTGATCCTCTACATTTCATATGATAATGTAATTGTATCATAGTTCCTCTATAGTGTAGTGATCCTCTACATTTCATATGATAATGTAATTGTATCATAGATCCTCTACATTTCATATGATAATGTAATTGTACCATAGTTCCTCTATAGTGTAGTGATCCTCTACATTTCATATGATAATGTATTGGATCATAGTTCCTCTATAGTGTAGGGATCCTCTACATTTCATATGATAATGTAATTTTATCATAGTTCCACTATAGTGTAGTGATCCTCTACATTTCATATGATAATGTAATTGTATCATAGTCCCTCTATAGTGTAGTGAGCCTCTACATTTCATATGATAATGTAATTGTATCATAGTTCCACTATAGTGTAGTGAGCCTCTACATTTCATATGATAATGTAATTGTATCATAGTTCCTCTATAGTGTAGTGATCCTCTACATTTCATATGATAATGTAATTGTATCATAGTTCCACTATAGTGTAGTGAACCTCTACATTTCATATGATAATGTAATTGTATCATAGGTCCTCTATAGTGTAGTGATCCTCTACATTTCATATGATAATGTCATTGTACCATAGTTCCACTATCGTGTAGTGATCCTCGCTATTTGAGCCAATTCCAACCAAGTAACCCAATTGGTGCCAATGGCGCGATGCGTAGCTTGTTGGCCTTTTACAGGTGCGACCTGGGTTCACTTCCCCGCTGTTTGCTACAATAATAATATCATAGACTACCTGATGAACAAAGAGAAACAATAATACGAGTCAAAGGATTTTAGGATAAAATCAGTAAGTGTTGATTTAGAGTTGTCTTCTGGGTTCAGCCTTGTAGCTGCCTTTATCAACTGGGTGAAATGTAACTAATGACATCACAATGACATCTCCTCAGAGTTGGGAGATAACCAGTCCCAGTCTCAGAGTTGGGAGATAACAGTCCCAGTTTAAATCACCATGACAACCATTTCATTATTTCTCCAGAGCAGCAAGGGAATCTAGAGACTCAACCTTTATAGAATCACCTCATTTATTCGCCAAGTACATTTGCACATACAGATGTAGGATCTTAATTTGAGTCAGTTTACTACAGCAGGAAAACATTCCTGCAGCATCAGGAAATGTGAATTATTATGTGAATTATATTTAATGGACATTATTGTAGGTTGATACATTTTTCGTGAGGAAAACTCAAGTCTGAAATTACAAACTTCAGAAGCGTTTTTAAACTGCAAATACACTACAAGTTGATATGTTGCTGCTAGTGATAGACAACATTTAGAGAGAGAATACAGACAGAATAGTTTACACAGTTTCCCTACAACATTATACACAACTAGGTAGAGTGAGCATACAGCTATAAGAGAATGAACAGTGGATATACACATATACAGTACAGTGGATATACAGTGGATATACAGTTGATATACAATACAGTGGATATACAGTTGATATACAGTACAGTGGATATACAGTACAGTGGATATACAGTTGATATACAGTTGATATACAGTAGAGTGGATATACAGTTGATATACAGTTAATAAACAGTACAGTGGATATACAGTGGATATACAGTTGATATACAGTGGATATACAGTTGATATACAGTAGAGTGGATATACAGTTGATATACAGTAGAGTGGATATACAGTTGATATACAGTTAATAAACAGTACAGTGGATATACAGTTGATATACAGTGGATATACAGTTGATATACAGTACAGTGGATATACAGTTGATATACAGTGGATATACAGTTGATATACAGTAGAGTGGATATACAG
This sequence comes from Salvelinus alpinus, assembly GCF_045679555.1. Lineage (NCBI taxonomy): Eukaryota > Metazoa > Chordata > Actinopteri > Salmoniformes > Salmonidae > Salvelinus > Salvelinus alpinus. Next base: position 11,454,783 of record NC_092086.1, read on the forward strand.
TTGATATACAGTACAGTTGATATACAGTTGATAAACAGTACAGTGGATATACAGTACAGTTGATATACAGTTGATAAACAGTACAGTGGATATACAGTACAGTTGATATACAGTTGATATACAGTACAGTGGATATACAGTGGATATACAGTTGATATACAGTACAGTTGATATACAGTGGATATACAGTACAGTGGATATACAGTTGATATACAGTAGAGTGGATATACAGTTGATATACAGTACAGTGGATAAACAGTTCATAAACAGTACAGTGGATATACAGTAGAGTGGATATACAGTTGATATACAGTACAATGATATACAGTTGATAAACAATACAGTGGATATACAGTTGAAATACAGTACAATGATATACAGTTGATATACAGTACAGTGACTATACAGTTGATAAACAGTACAGTCGATATACAGTTGATAAACAGTTCATAAACAGTACAGTGGATAAACAGTTGATATACAGTGGATGTCCACATTTACAGTATCAGTATAAATGTATCTAAGAGATGAACAGAGAGATAATGCAGAATAGTTCAGTTATTTGGTGTTCAGTTCAGAGATGGCTTGATGTGGTGTGCAGTGTAGAGTGCATAGTCCTTTAGTCTCTATGGGCCAGGTGGCCAGTTGGTGAGGGCCACAGCATAGTCCTTTAGTCTCTATGGACCAGATGGCCAGTTGGTGAGAGCCACAGCATAGTCCTTTAGTCTCTATGGGCCAGGTGGCCAGTTGGTGAGGGTCACAGCATAGTCCTTTAGTCTCTATGGACCAGATGGCCAGTTGGTGAGGGCCACAGCATAGTCCTTTAGTCTCTATGGGCCAGGTGGCCAGTTGGTGAGGGTCACAGCATAGTCCTTTAGTCTCTATGGGCCAGGTGGCCAGTTGGTGAGGGCCACAGCATAGTCCTTTAGTCTCTATGGACCAGATGGCCAGTTGGTGAGGGCCACAGCATAGTCCTTTAGTCTCTATGGACCAGATGGCCAGTTGGTGAGGGCCACAGCATAGTCCTTTAGTCTCTATGGGCCAGGTGGCCAGTTGGTGAGGGCCACAGCATAGTCCTTTAGTCTCTATGGACCAGATGGCCAGTTGGTGAGGGCCACAGCATAGTCCTTTAGTCTCTATGGACCAGATGGCCAGTTGGTGAGGGCCACAGCATAGTCCTTTAGGCTCTATGGGCCAGGTGACCAGTTGGTGAGGGCCACAGCATAGTCCTTTAGTCTCTATGGACCAGATGGCCAGTTGGTGAGGGCCACAGCATAGTCCTTTAGTCTCTATGGGCCAGATGGCCAGTTGGTGAGGGCCACAGCATAGTCATTTAGTCTCTATGGAACAGATGGCCAGTTGGTGAGAGCCACAGCATAGTCCTTTAGTCTCTATGGGCCAGGTGGCCAGTTGGTGAGGGTCACAGCATAGTCCTTTAGTCTCTATGGGCCAGGTGGCCAGTTGGTGAGGGCCACAGCATAGTCCTTTAGTCTCTATGGACCAGATGGCCAGTTGGTGAGGGCCACAGCATAGTCCTTTAGTCTCTATGGACCAGATGGCCAGTTGGTGAGGGCCACAGCATAGTCCTTTAGTCTCTATGGGCCAGGTGGCCAGTTGGTGAGGGCCACAGCATAGTCCTTTAGTCTCTATGGACCAGATGGCCAGTTGGTGAGGGCCACAGCATAGTCCTTTAGTCTCTATGGACCAGATGGCCAGTTGGTGAGGGCCACAGCATAGTCCTTTAGGCTCTATGGGCCAGGTGACCAGTTGGTGAGGGCCACAGCATAGTCCTTTAGTCTCTATGGACCAGATGGCCAGTTGGTGAGGGCCACAGCATAGTCCTTTAGTCTCTATGGGCCAGATGGCCAGTTGGTGAGGGCCACAGCATAGTCATTTAGTCTCTATGGGCCAGGTGGCCAGATGGTGAGGGCCACAGCATAGTCCTTTAGGCTCTATGGGCCAGATGACCAGTTGGTGAGGGCCACAGTATAGGCCTTTAGTCTCTATGGGCCAGGTGGCCAGATGGTGAGGGCCACAGCATAGTGGCCAATCACACAGGTTTACAGCAGCTGATAGTTGCAACTTCATCGCTAATAACTCAATCTGTCTTTTTCAGATAAAGACATAATCTCTCTACAGATGACAAACTATTACAAGGCTTTTATCACTTATCATGCTGACAAACCTGATTGTCACTGAATTCATCTGAGCAGGTTTAGGGTTCAGTGAAGAAGAACCTCTAGAGTTCTGATCAACAAAAGGTTCATGTTTTGAGGATGTGAACCCAGCAGGCCTCCAGTGGTCAGAACAATTCCATCTGTTCTTTCCAGCGCCCGGCCAGGGATTCGAACCAGCCACCTTTCACAGGTCCAACTCCTTAGCCTGAGTTAATCTTCAGAAATAAGCATCAGTTAATCTGCGAAAATGAAGACAAAATGCTTTGCAGACTAATTATATATAATTATTATACATGTCATTGCTAAAAGCACAAGACATACTGTTGCATGTAAATCTGTATCAACCCAAACATTTCTTGGGGGGGGGATAAGAGGTAGTGGGTCTAGGGCAGGTAGGAGACCTGCGCCCACTTCCCAGGCTAACCGTGGAGAGCGGGAGTACGGGCAGACACCGTGTTACGCAGTAGAGCGCACGGTGTCTCCTGTATGTGTGCATAGCTCGGTGCGGGTTATTCCACCTCCCCGCACTGGCAGGGCTAGATTGAGTATTGAGCCGGATGTCATGAAGCCGGCCCTACATATCTGAACTGTCCGTGTCCCCGTACAGAACTATCCGCGTCCCCGTTCGGTGTGGCACCAAGGATACTGTCCAGTTACACGCAGAGTGGGCTGAGGTGATCTTGGGGAATAACGATGGAGTTCGTTACAGTTTATCGTTAAATTAAGCTGAAGTTTATTGTTAAATTAGCTTTTTGCTTAAGGTCAGGGACAGTATGAGTGTAGCCAAATCATTTTCACTCTCTATCCTTGTTTCATTTTGTGGTCAGTACAGCTAGGTAAGCTGATTCGCAATCATCGAGATGAAGGACTGTCACGTTCCTGACCTGTTTTCTGTTGTTTTTGTATGTGTTTGATGGTCAGGGCGTGAGTTTGGGTGGGCAGTCTATGTTTTCTGTTTCTATGTTGGTTTAATGGGTTGCCTGGTATGGCTCTCAATTAGAGGCAGGTGGTTTTCATTTCCTCTAATTGAGAGTCATATTAAGGTAGGTGTTTTCACACTGTTTGTTTGTGGGTGGTTGTCTCCTGTGTCAGTGTTTGTCGCGCCACACGGGACTGTCTCGGTTTATGTAGTCTGTTCCTGTTCGTGAGTTCTTTGTGTATTTATGTAAGTTCCATGTCCAGGTCTGTCTACTCCGTTTTGTTATTTTGTTAATCATTCAAGTGTATTTCGTTTCGTGTTTTTTCGTCTTGTTCATTAAAACCATGTCATTTCACAACGCTGCGTTTTGGTCGAGTCCCTGCTCCTCCTCTTCGTTTGAAGAGGAGGAGGAATTCCGTTACAGGGACAGACGAACGACCTGCTAGCTAGCCAAGCTAGTCGGAATAGCTAGGGTAAACTAGCTAGCTACTCTACCAGCAGCATCCTAGTTATCCTAGCTAGTTGGTACAGCTAGCTAGCTACTCTACCAGCAACATCCTAGTTATCCAAGCTAGTCGGTACAGCTAGGTAAGCTAGCTAGCTACTCTACCAGCAGCATCCTAGTTATCCTAGCTAGTCGGTACAGCTAGGTAAGCTAGCTAGCTACTATACCAGCAGCATCCTAGTTAACTTAGCTAACAATACATCATTCTCTCGTTGACGGATGCTGGCTACCTCTGTCCGGTTTCCTCTCTTCACTAGATGGACGGTTACTTTAGTGTTTAACCCCTCTAAAGGTTGTAAGTTTGTAATATTATTTCCGGAGCGCCTCAAGTAGGCTGGACACATTACATTTATTTTCTCAATAAAACATGGCATGGGATTTAGCTTTTTTTGTTTAGTTATTGTATTATATTTATTATTGCAAGGCAGAACACTTGATAAACAAGACACATAAGTTATATTTTTCAAATGTGGTCTGAACTGGGTGACCTGGTAACATCTATATGAAAGTCCAGCAACTGGAATGGGATAGGTGGGGCAGGTTTGAGATCTAAGGAATTAACAAGAAAAATACACTTTATTTCTCAGCTGCCTCACCAATGTCTAAGTTAATTAATACATTTTAATTGCTAAATATTTCCAATAGATGGAAGCATAAGACCATGAAGCATCAGTTATAGGCAACAAGCAGCAATATGATTGACATAAAATAGCATGCAACCACAGACTATTTGTCCCATGATTTTCTAAAACGGTCACTCATTACTTTAGTTAGCTATGTATCTCGTATTAGTTAGCTATGTATCTTGTATTAGGGCTGTGTTAGTTAGCTATATATCTAGTATTATTGTGTTAGTTAGCTATGTATCTTGTATTAGGGCTGTGTTGCTTTTGGGAGAGAAGATAATTAGAAACTATAACAGGTATTGAACTCTGACCATATAATCAGTAGTCAGCTGCTCTAACCTCAACTCCAGTATACATTACATTATAAACACGTTTCTGAAAATCTCATATTGGAACTAAACAGGAATAGAAAAGACGCATCATCCAGCCCTCCAATAAATGACATCATCAACCAGTTAGCAAATGTACCGATAAATTAGATAATTAGCAAAGTTACCTCAACATCCCCCTCGCTCGAGAGTGACGGCACAAGCTTTTTGGCGGGGCTGAGTTGGCTACTTTTGCGAGAAGGCAGAATGGGTCAATGCTGGTTGACGAAATTGACATTGAATGTACTACTAGAAAAATGCATTTTTATCGACTAAAGTAGGGGGAGTGATGATGTTTCCAGGGAGAGAACTAAACTAATCTTCTGAAATGTCATTTGTGGTCTTATGCTGCCATCTATTGGAATTATGTAGCAACTGCAGTATTACTGAATAATGTGTAATTCCTTACTAAAGTAGTAATTACTCACAATTGCAAAATATAACAATTTCTAGTTCATTTTACCACTTACAACAAAAAAATAACAATTTATAGCATAACAAGTAATGAAACTGAAATTAACCAAAAACAACATACATTTAGTTAATTATATACACTACCGTTCAAAAGTTTGGGGTCACTTAGAAATTTGCTGACCTATGTGTGTGTGTCCAGTGTGTGTGTGCGTGTGTGTGTGTGTGTCCAGTTTATGTGTGAGTGAGTTTAGGTGTATAACTCTGTTCTTCTGCTTACCGCTACAGTGTGGAACTGTAACGATTCTGGTGAACGAGAGGAGGACCAAAATGCAGCATGGTACGTATCCATAATATCTTTAATAGAGAATGAATACAAAATACAAAAAAGAACAAGAGAATCAAAATGAAAATCGAAACTGTCCCGAATGGTGCAAACACTGAAACGGAAAACAACTACCCACAACCCCTAGTGGGAAAACAGGCTACCTAAGTATGAATCTCAATCAGAGACAACGATCGACACCTGCCTTTGATTGAGAACAATACTAGGCCAAACACATAGAAATATAACACACAGAACAAAACAAAGAAAAACAACATAGAATGCCCGCCCCATCTCACGCCCTGACCAACTAAAACTAAAATAAAGACATAAAAAAGGAACTAAGGTCAGAACGTGACAGAGACATGGTGGAGAGAACACAATGCATCCTGGGCCTAGACAATGTGAATGTTGACTGCTGTGAAGAATATGACTAAGAATAATTCTTAATTCAAGTTTAGTCAAAGTCAAAGATCACAATCATTACTTACTTGGTATATATTATTAAATATCATATTAAATATCAGCTGTAGTTCTACAGAAGCAGAAATCAGGGACATCAAAGTTTACAAATAGTTGATTTGATAATGTGTGTGTGTGGCGCGTTCGTGTTACATTAGAAATGTGTGTTTGTGTTCATGATGTTAACAGGTGTGTGTGTGTGTATATAATGGGAATAAGTGTGTTTTATATTACCATACAGTATAGCATATGATCATAAAGTTACCTTAACTTCTCCTTTTGATACCTAGAAACATCTACATTAAATGAATTAGTGAAAAGTGAATTAACATTCTAATGTGAATGATGATGATTTCTAATATTGTGTCTGGTTTCATCCATCAGATGTCTGTGATCTCACACTGGACCTAAACACAGTAAACAGACACCTCTCTCTGTCTGAGGAGAACAGAAAGGTGACATGGGGGAAAGAGGAGCAGCCGTATCCTGATCATCCAGAGAGATTTCAGGGCTGGGGACAGGTGCTGTGTAGAGAGGGTCTGACTGGACGCTGTTACTGGGAGGCAGAGTGGAGTGGGATAAGGGCGGATATAGGAGTGACATATAAAGGAATCAGCAGGAGAGGAGTGGGTGATGACTGTTGGCTTGGACACAATGACAAGTCCTGGAGTCTGATCTGCTCTGACGACAGTTACATTGCATGTCACAATAATAATTCATCAATCATAGACGTCCCCTCCTCCAGCTCCCACAGAGTAGGAGTGT